>NW_024100175.1:600000-879304 GCF_016545835.1 Crotalus tigris
CCTGGCCCAGGTTGGCCGGGAGCCAATGTACAATTTTGTGGTGGCCATCTATGCTGAAACGCACTGTCTTAGCTCCACAAGGCCATCTAGAAACAGTGAGAAAGCAGCCCCTGCTGCGTTGGCCCCGCCCCCTGGGTGCATGCTGGGAAAGTGTCACCCTTTGTGAGGAATGAAGAAATGGACCATGCCTTGGCGCTTGCCCCAGTCCCACCCCCTTCTGCCAGAGACCCTCAGATCTGTCCCACTTCTGCCCAGGCTCTCACAGGCACTCTTGACGCGAACAATGTAGAGCTGGCCATGCCCACCCAGTAGGCCACACCCACTCCATCCACGCCCACCCAGTAGGCTGCACCCACCCTGGCCACATCCACCCGGCCCTCCGAGGACAACTGCAATGCTGATGCAGCCCTCAATGAAAGGTTTCTTGTCCCTTTCTTCCAGGGTTCCACATTTCTTCCCTGTAGGCTCTAGGACAGCATCTTCCAACCTTTTCTATACCCCACACCCCTAAAATGCTTCTGATATATTCTTGCACCTCCCTTGCAAAAGTTCAAAATACTGTAACGGCAAAAGTTCTGTCTTTTTTTAAAAAACAAAAACTTGAAATGCTTTGGGTATTCCATCTGTAAGAACCTGTTGTTCTCTTATATTTCACCCTTAACATGTGCTGAATCTGCAGAGATTGCAGAAAATTTGTCCTAGAGCTTGATTTTTAAAACATTTTTTAAAAAGTATTAAAGCAAAATCCCACAAGGCTAATAATAATAATAATAATAATAATAATAATAATCCCCCAGTGAGACACTATCTTGACGTGGTTGTGGGGCTTGTGTACTCTGAGGAAGATGAGAGCTATGCCAGAGGTTCAACCACACTGGACAGGTCTCATCAGAGGAGTCAGACAAAGAGTGTCTCTCCCATAAAAAATATGGTGAGACGTAAATTGCAGAATGCCATACCAGCTCGGACGTCACCCGGGTTAACAAGGTCCGCGCTAGATATTGGAGTTCCTGGATATCTGGTGAAAAATGGGTTACAGGACTCAGGACTGTTGGCTGAGCAACTAGGGCCAGCAGCTGCAGAACTACTGGAAGAAAAGGTGTTTACCCGTTGCAGATACACAGTGATGGAAAACAAAGAAATAATGATCTGTTACTACAGATCAAGTCCAACAAGAAGAGGATATCTAAAACAAATGCACTAGTTCTGGAAAGAACAACATCTAGAATCAGAAATAACAGAACAGAGACTAGCAGATCAACGCCGATTTATAACACGAAATAAAGTATTCACAGAAACAGAATTGGACGAACTGCAAAGGTTTACCCAGGGCAAAGAAATCAAAGCGTTACCAGAAGTAATTCAGAATGTAGAGGCAAACCAGGGGGAGTTGGCAGTGAAGGAATCTAGCAGAGATATACAACTGTTCTCATTTGGAAACCAGGCACCTCTACCTCAGGAAGAACAAAACCCTCTAACTAAAGAAATAAAAGAATTGAAACAAAGAATAACTGAGCATCTAGAACAGCACAAAAACAACAGAATAAGGCTACCTGCATTGAAGCTTGTTCCAAAGAAACAGCTAGCACAAGCATTAAAAGATGCAAATATTGCAATATCAAGTATAAGCACCAATTCACTGCAAGAAACAAACCAACTAATGTACAGCACAGCTGCAGTTATAACAGAATACCTGGGATGCAAAATCAACAAAGAAGAAAAACAAACAAACAGTGCACCAGAAAAATGGAAGGTTAGACTAGAAAATAAGATCAGCAAGTTAAGATCACATGCAAGCAAGCTAGAACAGATGAAAGAAAAGAAGCTGAAGAACAAGAAGACCAAAGAATACCTAATCAAGAAATACCACTTAGAAACAAGGAAGATCAAGGAAGCACTGGAAATAATAAAGCAACAAATAACAGCTATAGCCAGGAAAATCAGTAGATATGAAGCTCGAATTGCAAACTATAGGCAGAACCTCCAATTTCAATCCAATCAGAAACGTTTCTACCAATCCATCAATGGAGAAACTGCAAGGAATCAGTCAGTACCTGACAAGGAAGAAACAGTGCAGTTCTGGAAGCAGATATGGGATAACCCAAAGAAATACAACAAGGATGCGGCTTGGTTAAAAGAGGTGGATGCAAATAAAACAGAAGTTGAAATGAAAGAACTAGTAATAACAACAAAAATGGTAGAAAAAAGAGCAAGGAAAATCAAAAATTGGTCAGCACCAGGTGAAGATGAACTGCATGGGTTTTGGTTGAAACATCTAACTGTTATACACCCACTCATTTCCAAGCAGTTCAACAATATACTACAAGGAGGAGAAATTGAAAAGTGGCTAACAACTGGGAAAACCTACCTAATAATAAAAAATCCAGAAAAAGGGGCAACACCAGGCAACTACAGGCCAATTACCTGTTTACCAACAACTTTCAAATTACTAACTGGTGTGGTAGCTGATGCAGTATAACAGCATCTAGTTGAAAACAATCTCTTTCCACCTGAGCAGAAAGGAAACCGCCCCAATAGCAGAGGAACAAAAGATCAACTCCTAATAGACAAAATGATCTTGGAAAACTGCAAGAGAAGGAAGACCAACCTGAATGTGGCATGGATTGACTACAAAAAGGCATTTGACTCTCTGCCACATGATTGGATAATAAAGTGCCTAGAAATAACAGGAGTCAGTAGAAACATCAGAAAATTTGTGCAAAGATCGATGGCACAATGGAAGACACAGTTGCAGATCAATGGTGAGAAGCTGGGAGAGGTTAATATCAAGAGAGGAATATTTCAAGGAGATTCATTATCACCATTACTATTTGTTATTGCACTGTTTCCTCTGTCAACAATACTGAATAACTCAGGACATGGCTATCAAACATCAAAAACATCTGCCAGACTATCCCACCTCCTTTACATGGATGATCTGAAGCTGTATGGAAAAACATCATCTGAAATAGAATCGCTGCTCAACACTGTCCGTATATATAGCCAAGATATTGTAATGGAGTTTGGCTTGGACAAATGTGCCACACTTACTATCAAACAAGGAAAAATAGTGAAAACTGAAGGAATCAAGATGCCCCACGAAAATAACATTAAGAGTCTGGATGAGGAAGAGTACTACAAATACTTGGGTATCCTTCAAGCTGACAACATCAAGCACACTGAAGTCAAGAAAAAGATTAGAGGTGAATACATCAAGAGAGTGAAGAAGATCTTAAAGTCCAAACTCAATGGAGGAAATACCATAAAGGCAATCAACACCTGGGCAATCCCAGTCATTAGGTACACAGCTGGAATAGTGGACTGGACTCAAGCAGAACTAAAAGCAATGGATAGGCAGACCAGAAAAATAATGACAATGAATCATGCCCTTCATCCACGCAGTGACATTGATAGACTTTATCTACCAAGGCAAATAGGTGGGCGTGGAATGCTACAAGTACATCAGATGGTTGAAGAAGAAAAAATGGCTTTGGAAGAATATCTGAAGAACAATGATGAAGATGCACTGAAATTAGTATATCAGGAAGGCTTACTAACTACTGGAGAGACCAAACTGGCCTACAAGAAAGACCAAATGAAGAACAGAATAGAGGCATGGGAAGACAAAGCACTACATGGCCAATACATGAAAAAAATAGCTGGGAAAGCAGATAATAATAAAACCTGGCAATGGCTAAGAGCAGGAAAATTGAAGAAAGAGACCGAGGGACTAATTCTGGCTGCACAAGACCAAGCCTTAAGGACAAATGCATACAAAGTCAAAATTGAGAAGACAGCAACAGACAGTAAGTGCCGCCTATGCAAAGAAGCTGAAGAAACAGTGGACCACTTGGTAAGCTGTTGCAAGAAGATTGCACAGACTGATTACAAGCAGCGGCATGACAAAGTAGCAACAATGGTGCATTGGAAGATCTGCAAAAAATATCATTTGCCTGTAAGCAAAAACTGGTGGGATCATAAAATAGAGAAAGTCATAGAAAATGATAAAATTAAACTGCTCTGGGACTTCAGAATTCAAACAGACAAGCACCTGCAACATAACACCCCAGACTTAACAATTGTCGATAAGAAAGACAAAAAAGTCTGGATAGTGGACGTGGCAGTGCCTGGAGACAGCAGAATAGAAGAGAAAGAACTGGAGAAGATAACAAAATACAAAGACCTACAAATAGAAATAGAAAGACTGTGGCAAAAGCAAGCAAGGGTAGTACCAATAGTAATAGGCTCCTTGGGTGCAATCCCAAAACAACTGGAGCACCACTTGAACACCATTGGCATTGACAAATTCGCTATTAGTCAATTGCAAAAGGCGGCCTTATTAGGAACTGCTTCCATCCTGCGACGATATCTGTAATACCATCAAACATCCACATCTGCCTATCCCAGGTCCTGGGTAAGGACTCGATAGGTAGACAAAATGCCAAATCCAGTCTGAACATCTGGCTGACTGTGCGATGATCCATAATAATAATAATAATAATAATAATAATAATAATAATAATAATAATAATAGTAGTAGTAGTAGTAGTAAAGTTGTGAGGGACCTTGGAGGTCATCTAGTCCAACCCCCTGCTCAGGCAGGAAACCCTATACCATTTCAGACAAATGGCTGTCCAGTCTCTTCTTAAAAATCTCCAGTGTTGGAGCATTCACCGCTTCTGGAGGGCAGGTTGTTCCACTGGTTAATTGTTCTAACTGTCAGGAAGTTTCTCCTTAGTTCTAGGTTGCTTTTCTCCTTGATTAGTTTCCACCCGTTGCTTCTTGTCCTGCCTTCAGGCGCCCTGGAAAATAGCTTGACACCCTCTTTTTTGTGGCAGGCCCTGAGATATTGGAACACTGCTATCAATGTCCCCCCTCGTCCTTCTCTTCATTAAACTAGACATACCCAATTCCAGCAGCCGTTCCTTATATGCTTTAGCCTCCAGTCCCCTAATTATCTTTGTTGCTCTTCTCTGTATTCTTTCTAGAGTCTCAACATCTTTTTTACATCGCGGTGACCAAAACTGGATGCAGTATTCCAAGTGTGGCCTTACCAAGGCATTGAAGAGTGGTATTAACACTTCACGTGATCTTGATTCTATCCCTCTGTTAATGCAGCCCAGCACTGTGTTGGCCTTTTTGGCAGCTGCAGCACACTGCTGGCTCATATTTAAGTGATTGTCCACTAGGACTCCAAGATCCCTCTCACAGTTCCTACTATTGAGCAAGGTACCCCCTATACTATACCTGTACATTTGGTTTTTCTTGCCTAAATGTAGAACCTTGCTTTTTTCACCATTGAATTTCATTTTGTTAGATAGTGCCCAGTGTTCAAGTCTGTCCAGTCTGTAACATAGCTTAGCAAGCTAAAATTTAAAAAGAAAAATCTGTTTCAATTAGCAGTTGTTATCAAAAAAAAAGGCCATCTTAACAGAAAGAAGAGACATCTTAAACCAAATCTTCTAGACTGTTCAGCCAAGTAATAAAACAGACAGTTTCAGTGATTATATCCATCCCACAAGGCTTTCGTAATTTTTATTTCTTCTTAATTACCTTAGGTCAGCCTACTGTAGATATTTTTTCTTCTTCTCCAGCTTTTTTCTTTTTCTTTTCTTTTCTTTTTTTTTTGCAGCCTGTCCAGTATAAGTCCAACCATGTTACTACATGAAATGACAACCTATGCCAATAACTTGGTAGGCTGCAAACATGCAGCAGTAACCAGCTCTTTTCTGCTTGGCCATGTGTTTAATTGTTTCTTTCCTCAATGCTCCACTCCCTGAACACCCCATTCAGTCTAAATTGAGAAGACGTGCCTGGGCCATCTACTCTGCACTGGCTGGACTAGAAAAAGGGGGAAACAAACCAAGCCAATCCCAAGCCACCAAACAACAGTGAACGGGACACAAGCATGCAAATTGAACAGTCACATGCATTTTGCCTCATGCTTGGAACAGTCCAAACAGGTGCTTTGAAATGAAGTGTGTGTGTGTGTGTGTGTGTGTGTGTGTGTGTGTGTTTAAACCTTTTGCACATACTTAAGAATAATGGCTGGAGTTTTACTTCACTGATGGGTGGAGAATTGTCAATGGGAACAATGAAAGCCAATGGCAGTTAAAGCACTTCTCATGTCAGCTGTAAACGAAAAAGAAAATCATTGTATTATAACATAAAATTCAAACAACACTTGCACATCTTTTCACTGAGAAAGCAAAAGTGATTATGGGATTTCACTGACCACCCAGAGACATATTTGTTCAATCTACGCTTTTAGTATCATATTAAAAGTTTTCACTTGGAGTCCATGAAAGGTCAATGGCTGCAGATGTTTTGGCTACTTGAAGTTCAGTATCAAAAGTTATCCATTTGGGTGTTATTGCTGCTTCAGAAGAGCATAGCTTCCTATGAAAGGAGAAGAGTTTTACTGCTAAATGTAAGGGTTCCTCTTCTGTGCTGCCAGTAAGCGTTGGGGACAAAGCTGACTTTCTGGAGGTGCTTTCCCCCATGCTGCAGGGTATGAACAGAGCTGACATCATCATCTTTTTCTTAACAAACCTTCATAAGAACAAGAAAAAGCAACATCTCCTTAGAATAGGGGAAATTCCAGCAGAAATGACGTGTAATTTTTCAGTTCACGCTATTTTACTTTCAGGGCACTTCTAGTGACCACTCTATAGTACCAGGGAATTGTGGTCTGCTTTGGGCCCAATTTTGTAATAAAAATTCCTTAGAGTTTTCTATCTGGCCATGGATATCATCCCTGTATTGAAGGTAGCTGCAATCTAAAGTTGAAAACTCATGTACTTCCTCCCCCCACAGAAAATACAGAAGTATTTAGTGAGGGACCTGTATCTAAAATCCAGCATAGAAAAAACAGCCATCAGCACTCTTGAAGGCAAACTTCATCTTTTTCATCCTTGATATTGGGATATCGTCCCATGCCTTACTCAAATTTTAAGGATGGCCCACCAAAAAGTAGCAGTGGAAAGGCACTTTACCTAAGCTCCTATCAAACCTAGTGTCAAAACTCAAGTCCCTTAGTGAATTCATGGCGGAGTTAAGGGTTTATTCTGCAATAGGTTTTTCCACCCTACACTAATAAAGTAGTGCTATTCGAGGGAAGAGCTACAGCTGAGAAGTATAACATACAGCAGTGGGAAAATATTCCATGCAGAAGACCCAAGGTTTTGAAATCCTAAGCTAAACTCTTCCATTTGAGAAGAATCAAATAGCAGGACAAATGGCAGAGTCTTTTGCCTGAGATCCTGGAGAGAGCTACTCTCACCACCAGGCCAATCAATTCTCAACCAGATTGATATTTTGACAGGTGCACACGTCATACTAACACATAATGGTATTTGCTTCCTGGTGGCCAAATATGTGGCAGTGGTTGTGCTTTGTAAACTCTGGTTTACAGCTTGGTCATTAAGCCTCAGTATGCTGTGTTTGAACTCAAGCCTGCTTGTGACTGATTCAACAAATCAAGATTAAGCAATCAATGACCTAATGCATTGCACAAGACAATCATAGTCTGAGTTAGTACAAAGTTGCATCTTGTGTTCCTTATGTTTATTTATGTCATTGCCTAAACAAGATAGGATGACCAAATCCAAGGAAAAAGGTGAGACAATACAGATTAATTTCTGTACAGATTATATTTGGATATCTTCTATGCCCAGAACAGGAGGATCTGTTTATTGGATTGACTCTTAAACAGTCTAGGCAATCCTTGATCAAAGGCAGATATTGATTCCACGTTTTATGACACAGGTATATCTTTCTTTCCTGGCCTTGAGTTTCCCTTAAGCAGTGATAGGCTTATTGTGATAGGCTGTCACAGTGATAGCCCATAGAAGGAGAACATAGCTCCTATGTAGAGCATCTACTTTACATGCAGAAGCCCCAGTTTCAGTTTCTCCAGATAAGCTGAAAGAAATCCCTGCTTGCATCCCTGAAGGATTCCAGCCAGTTCATCCTCACAATCTTGGATAGATGGACCTACAGGCTAATTCTGTGCAAAATTGCTTCTGGCATAAATATCCTAAAACCACCAATTAGCAATAGAATAGAGATAATACTCGTGTTAACTCACTGCTTTTGTGAATCTGTGCTAAAACATTAGATACCTAAAAGAAAACAATTGACATCAGTATTGGAATGCTGAGAAGAAGAAAAAAAGAGTATAAATAAATCCAATTTTATTATCTGGATTTCTTTTATCCTTGCTCCCTCGTGATGTTCCTACTGCCTGTGATGACACTGTACAATCCCATAAGTCAAAGGACAGCTTTTTTCATTGCTTTAAATCCCACCAAAAGTTTGCTATAGCTCTCAGATCAGTCCTCAGCAACCCTGAAGCTAGTACTACATCTAAGCTTTGCTCGGTGACTCTAACCTAATAGACTTGGATGATATTTCTGAGATTATCCTCCCAGATGCTGACCTAGTGAATCATCAGAAACAAAAGCCTCAGGGGAGGAGGGGTCCAAGCAAAGGTGTGTTCTTCACTCATCTAGTGATAAATGACAACATAGCAATTAAGTTCTAGTGGTGCATTTCTTAACTCCACAATGCAATCTGTTGATAACACAACAAGACTGCTGGTATTTCATTCACAGTATCTATATTTCATGAATGTTAACAAGCAAGAGGCCCAGGACAAGCAAGCAGTTATGAGCTCAAAAGGCTTTGTCAGATATTTTCTCTGAGGGCTCGTTAAAGTGGTCTTATAATGGCGTACTTCATATCTGAATCTTTAACTGTAGCTATAAATAGGGCTTATAAGTACTTGACAGTGTGTGGTAAAGGAGCATTAGTAATGCTTGCCCTCCTTCTCCTCATATTGTACCATATCTGCAAACATAAAAAAGGGCAGAGAAGAAAAAGGGTCATGGAAATAGTTCCTGACATTCATTTAGCTATATGAACAAATTAATATGGATCTCTAGCTTGCTTCCCTTATCTTCTACTTTTTTAAAAAATCAAGAATCTGTGTGTTTTTGTGTGGACTAGAGGTGGTCTAGTTTAGTTTATCTTTAAATAAATATTTATTTTAATTTTAAAGTAATATTCTCATTATCTTTTCAAAAATAGGGTGGACACCATTGGGTTTTTTTTGCATGCCCAGGACCCTAAATGCAAATTGATAGCTAGAGCTGCATACTCTTCATTCACCGGCTTGCAGCTGGAGCTAATGCAGACTTTATGGCAACAACTTCTAGATTCCTCCCCCCCCCCTTTCTTTTCTGTTTCTGCCATTTCTTTTTTCCTTTTACTTTTTTTGGTGAGCTGGGGATTTCCTCTAGCTTCTCTGCTTGCTCATTTTGTAGTGGTATGTCGACCAATCCTCTTTAGGATATTGTTCATGCATTGTTATTGTTGTTGTTTTCCTAATGGATCTATACAACTTCCTCTCGTTTTGTCAAATCTACTTTTATTTACACAATTGTAGGATACCTTTCCTTTAGGATTTCATAATGTTAGTTTCCTTTTGCTCCATCTTTGCTTGCTTAGTATTAATCTTTTTCTATGGATATAGAGGCTGTGAAAGTTGGACCATAAGAAAGGCTGAGCGCCAAAGAATTGAGGCCTTTGAACTATGGTGCTGGAGAAGACTCCTGCGAGTCCCTTGGACTGCAAGGCATTCAAACCGGTCAGTGCTAGAGGAGATCAACCCTGACTGCTCTTTAGAAGGCCAGATCCTGAAGTTGAAACTCAAATACTTTGGCCACCTAATGAGAAGGAAGGACTCACTGGAGAAGGGCCTAATGCTGGGAAAGATTGAGAGCAATAGAAGAAGGGGACGACAGAGAATGAGATGGCTGGATGGAGTCATTGAAGCAGTAGGTGTGAACTTAAATGGACTCCAGAAAACGGTAGAGGACAGGAAGACCTGGAGGAACATTGTCCATGGGGTCACGATGGGTTGGACACGACTTCACAATTAACAACAACAACAACAACAATGGATATAGAAACTGAGGCATATAGAGACACTGGTATTCAAATACCTGGGCTTGCATCCCTACAGGTCCTTTATGAAAATTGCTCATAGGAGTAATTTCAGGTTTCTGAATGTTTGGAAGCCCCATGTTACTGTTAACCATGAATTAGAGAAAAGCATCAACAAGAGTTGTATGTCTATTCATAGAACCGAGTTCTGTTACCAGCTGAACTGAAAAATTATCCTGGACTTTTTTGTAGCTGTCTGATGTTTGATGCCTGGTTGACAATAACTTCTGTTTTGGTCTCATCAGCAGAACCAAACAACCAACAGAGATAGCAGTGAACTCAGGCTAGGAGCAAACCGAAGGGTTCAGCCTGATGTGTTTCTTAGAAATAGGCTGTCATAATCATTATTTATTGAATATTTATCCCACCTTTATTTATTTATAAGTAACTCAAGGTGGTTGTCAGCTGCCTATCTTGGTCTTCTTTGAAGCTCGCTAGCAACTGTCATAACTAGGGGGGAGGGGGCACTTGGGAGGGGAAGAGTGCTAAAGGTGTGAAAGAATCTTGTGGGAAATTAAGAAGTATGGACACTGACAGGAAGCAGAGGTGCTAAACTGAATCATCTTCATTCCTTCTAGGATACCGGCCCTGGAAAAGGACTTTGCTGTTTCGCCAGAGGCACCATTTTCCTAAAACATCGGAACAAGACCTGATTGGACTGCTCTCCTGGGTGGGATGAAGGTTGGACATTGGGGATTGCTTCAATATATGATTTTTGCATGGTTTTTCTTCAGAGTTGCCTCACTCATGCTATACTCAACATCTCTAGTAAAAGTATCTTTTTTCTAATACTTATGAAGTCAAGGGTCATTCTTTCCTAGGGAGCAGGTTGGGGCCAGTCTGACATACGTAATACTCCTTCCTCTTTCAATTTTCCCCACAATTACAGTCTTGTGAAGTAGATTTGGCCAAGAGAAAAGGGACAGGCCCAAAATCACCCAGCAGCTTTCACGCCTAAAGCAGGATTAGAACTCACAGTCTCCTGGTTTCTAGTGTGGTGCCTTAGCCACTTGGCCTAACTGGCTCTTGTTAAAGTAAAAGTCACTGGAGGTGATAATATCCTTTCATAAATCAATACATGCCATTATATATTCAAAAGTGAGCCTGCCCCAGAAAAATAAATAAATATTTGTTTATTTATTTTATGTTGATTAGTGAGGCATGTGAAACTGTGCTATATCTCTGCCCTGTCTTCAGACTCTTACCTCCTTTCTGTGTATATAATTGGACTGACTCTGTGTGCTACAGTGTTATACTGATTATATTAAGGAACTGAATCGTGTTTTTCAGTTGAATGATAAATAACAGAGCCCTAACAGAGTTTTCAAAGCCTTCTTGACATATTAAAAACACTGACAAAGAATAGCTGAACAAAACATTCAAATCAAATCATTTATTTACAGTCCCATACCATTAACAGCAAAACATTTATTCAGGAAAACATAATCTCAGAATGATGGAAAGAAAGAAAAACGCATCCCAACTAGCCGGATTTTTAAAAAATTAAATTACAGGGTTGTAAAAAGGGAGTTGTTGGTGTATTAGGCCAATTATACATGACAAAAGATGCTTGTTTTTCATTGCAGTAAAGTTTCTTACAGGTATGGTTTTCATTCCACAACAGAGAAAGAACAATAAAATGCCTCCCTTGGTAGAATAATATTTGATCAATACCATCAAAACAAAAAGACATTCAAAAACTTTGGAGGAAAAACTTTAATCCTGTTTATAAATACTACCACTGTCACCACCTGCTCTACTGTTATGGACGTCCGCAGGATAGATTAAAAAAATGCAAGATGGTGGCCACAACTATATGATCAAAACTCTGATCTTTTTTCTCTTCCTGGATGGACAACCTAATTGCGGCCATTGAGTAATTATAAAAACAGCGGCAGTTTACATAAAGATTAAAGACCCACGTTTTCCTGGAAAACAGAATTTGCTTTTTGCTGCCTAAGATTCATATTAACATATTTAGATGATATTGTTTAACTCATTTATTTTTCCTGATGGGAAGGCACATGCTAAGGTCCAGTATGGAGGTGACAGGCGGTTCAAAAATGTGAAAAGTATTATATAAATTCAGTTTAACGCTCATGTTTATGATACTTAAAAAAATTCTCAAGGAAAGGGGATTGAACAACAGAAAAAGTGGGAAAAGAGAATGTTAACAGGCAGATGGATGGTTCAAAAATGTGAAAAATTAATTATGAATTAATATTATGATTGGGATGGCTGAGTACAGATAAAAGAGTGAAATGCACTCTCTTCCTACACTTCTTACAATGATTTTCAATGCTACTGATCACAGTATCCTTCTGGACTGGCACTAGGGTTTAGCAGTGGGTGGGCTCCAGGTTCCTCTGTATTCAGTTTTCCCAAATTGCAGGAGTAAGGAAGACTCTTCTTTGTCACACCTTCCGGAACAGCATTCCTCTCCTCCCCCTCTCCCCCCCACCCAAGATAAGGAGGGTGCCCTCTCTCCTAGGGTTCCAGAAGCCTTTAAAACCTCTCATTGGTTCCAGGGTGGGGGTTAAATGTATTATTGTTTGTCTAGGGCAGTGGTTCTCAACCTGTGGGTCGGGACCCCATTTGGGGTCGAACGACCATTTCACAGGGGTCGCCAAACAAGGCTGTCCACCATTTTTCCCCCTTTTCTTTGGCCACGCCCCTGGCACCCGGTGATATATAAGTGGTTGGGGGTCACCACAACATGGGGAACTGTATTATGGGGTTGCGGCATTAGAAAGGTTGAGACCCACTGGTGTAGGGCCCTATTTTGTTTGACCTTTGTGGTTATTAAAATTACTGAAGTCTGAGCTGCCTGTCTGGTTTGATTTTTCCCCCCTTGTTTTTCCCCTTGTTTTATTTGTTCCAGTTTCGTATGGTGCCTATAGTCTATTGGATTTCAGTGGCTAATAAATTCAAACAAATAAATACAGTTCTGATGTGGATCCTTGTCCAGTTTGATGGTCTGTAAGGTGTGAAATTTGCCATATGCAGTTGACAAGTGGAATCTCTATGGGTTTATAATCTGATATATGCTAAGTATTTGCTTGCTCATAATTCCTATACTACTTGGTCTATGACTCAGTTTGCAGAAAACAAAGAAAATCTTAATATGATAACCCTAATCTTAATATTACAGGCCAGTTTCGTAAACTGGAGTGGTCTAAAATCTAGAATAAAAACAAGGCAGAGAAAATGTAGCATGACTAAACGAAAACGTTTTCTTCCCTCATTTAGAAATTATTAAGGAAGAGTCCAGTCTAATCTTTCCTGGAAAAAACTCAGTCAGTGTTGAATGGCTGTTCCCTTATCTTGCACGTCAGGTTAAGGGCTACATTTCTAGAATAAGGTCACCAAAATGATTATAGTGAAGCAGGGTCATGTCAAAAGAAGTAGACTGCCTTGGAATAAATTGGATGCCTATGCCTATGAAGCATGAGTGTAATACAGGCCACAAAATGAGCAACAGCGATATGTTCAGATGATACAATCAACTGGATCATGAACCAGGTGATGGTATTATGCTTAAGCCCAGGCAGATGTGGGGTTATGGAGGGCAGTTTTAATGTTCCCCTGGTTAATTCTGGGTTTAAGTCCTCCCTGGTCAGTTCTATTGTGAGCCATCATAACTCAATTGAAAAAAGAGGCAATTGCATAGCTAAATAGCTTTATAAGAAAAAGTGGTGGGATTAGTAAGTGACTAGAAAAGCTGAGGTCTCCATTATACAACTTCTTGTCAGAATCCTGGCAACCTCTGAACACACCTCTCTACACTAATTGGTTGCAAGAGATACCAAACCATCAAACCACCAAACTTGGAAACAGCTTTCTTCTGACATACTTTCAAATTGTCCTAGTCTCCATTCCTAGAAGGTGCCGGAACTCACACACATTATACAACCCACCTTGCCTACCGTACAAGGTTCCATCCAAAAAAGGTGCCGGAACTCCGTTCTGGGCATTCTATGAGAAAAAAAAAGCCCTGGCGCCTATTGCAAATTACACATTTCCAAGTATTGTTTTGTGCGTTTCTAAGAAATAGTTGAATAGCACTACAAGACTTGAGAACCAGTTGGTCGTGATATGTAAGTAAATCACTATACTAGTCTACCTATCTTCACCAGCCTTTTGAAAATAGACTATCTGTACTAGACTATTTGTACAGGTATTTGGTGAAAGATTTTTGGATTCATTTGCTTGTCATATTCTGATGGGTGAGACTGAGAGCTGGCAGGAAACCTCACACTAACATTTACAAGCATTCCAGTAGCTTAAGCAGATGGCTGGAATTCAACCTTGGCTCTGAAAGGCCCAGATTGTGTGTCTTGGAAGAAGTCAGTTAACCTCTCAATACTTTGGCCTTCTAACCAAGGAACAGCAACAAGAACAGCTCAGCTGTCAGCAAACAACAGCTTAGAATGATCTCATAGGAAATGCATTATACCCAGTTGCATTGGGGATCCTCAGAGTTTAGTATTATCTGCATTGTCTGGAGGTGGCTTTACTGGATGGCAGATTGAGAGCTATCCCAGGTAATATCTGGAAGTGCAGGGGTTGAATTTGGCATCATTTGTTTTTAAAATATGAGTTCTGCCGCTGACCTATAGGACATTTGAAACAGTCATCAAATACAAAAAAAAAAAAAAAGATTTTCTTCCCTAGAGAGTGAGACCACTAGATTTAGTAACTCTTATGATTCTGGTAGGATTACTTAACCTGGATGAAATGGCATGGAACTCCGGCTGGTTGATCTATATAAGCTATACGGCAATACTGGTTGTGGAGCAGAGAGAGTGGTCATCTAAGGACTCCGCCACAGACCCAGCACTTATATTTGACTAGGGCTATGAGCCCATTTCAGGACAAAATGATCCATTAGATTCAGAGGTGGGATTCAGCAAGTTTATATCACTTCGGCAGAACCAGTAGCTAATTTTTTGTTGCCCAGGCCCAGAACGGACTTCCGGAAGCAGCATCTATACAGAGAACTGGTTGTTCACATATTTGAATCCCACCACTGATTAGACTACACATCCAGCAGGTTCATTTAACATTTTGAAAGCAAGTCACAGAAGCCCAAACAAAACAATTGTCATGGATTGGAGAGTGCCTATTCATAAAATGGCTGCTAGAGGGGATGAGGCCAATCACATGACACCAACCGATCAGAAAGCAGGTTAGTAAAGATGCTTTATTTGGGGGGGGGGGCAAAAGGGAAAAAATGCTCTATCATATTTATGACAGCCTTTCTTATACCTGAACCTGGTTATCACATCGCCTTTTCCACTCTCTTCTCCAGGATAAAAATCCTCATACCTTTAACCTTTCCTCAGAGGATAGATGGCTGTACCCCAAGGGGAAAAAAATCTTCTAAGGGTGCCAATAAAATGGAGCTTTCAGCATTTGTGTCAGGTCTGAAATGCCTGCCTGTCATGACACCACCAACTGTTTCCAAATCAGAAGTAGGATTTTCCCTATTCCCACAGCCACATCCACTAATCACTGTTGGCAAATCCTGTCCTTATCTCCTACTAGGTCCTCAGATTGCAATATAGGATTAGGTTAAATTACATTTTAATAACTTTAAATTGTGTTGCTGCTATGCAGATCTAAGACCCAGGAAATGTAGACAAAGTCCTCAAATTATGACCAATTGTGATCAAAATTTCTCTTGCTAAGCAAGGTGGTTATTAAACGAGTCATGCCTGATTGTATGTCCTTTTTTCTCACAGTTGTTAAGCAAATCCCTGCAGTTGTTAAGTTAATCATGCTGTCATTTAGTGAATCCAGCTTCCTTTATTGACTTTGTTGTCGGAAGCCAACTGGGAAGGTTGCAAATGGTGATCACATGATTGGAACTACTTGATGATTGCCAAGAATTGGATCAGGTGACTATAGGGACACTGCAATGGCTGTAAGTGTGAGGACTGGTGGTAAGTCACTTTTTTCAGTAGTTATAATTTTGAACAGTGGCTAAACCAGTGGTTCTCAACCTTTTGAATGCCGCAACCTCCAACTGGTTGTAAGTCGAGGACTACTCAACCGGTCGTAAGTCGAGGACTACTCAACTGGTGCAGCACCGTTTGCAGAATGGGACTTTTGGCAGGCTCAGCAGGGCAGAGACAGCCTGGACAATTCCTATTGGCTTTTGAAAGCCAATAGAATTAAACTCTGTTAAAGAGAGTCTAGTCTATTGGCTTTCAAAAGCCAATAGAATAAAAGGGAGTAGCACAGCTAAGGAAAAGGGGCAAAAATGGCGGACTGCGTTGTTTGGTGACCCCCGTGAAATGGTCGTTTGACCCCAAATGGGGTCCCAACCCACAGGTTGAGAACCACTGGGCTAAACAAATGGTTATAAGTCAGGATCTAGTGAAGCTTACTTCAGTGTATTCAGATACTGAATTGTGGCTGAAGCTGATATTTTTGAAACTCAAAGTTGTCGATATTTTAGATATTTTATTTTAAAACACCCACAGGGCTTTATTTCAAGAATGCCTTGTTGGTGTTTTTCATTTTGTTTTACTGGCACATTCCTCTGAATGTGGGACAGGCCTACAGGTTCACTAACAAGTCAACAAAAGCAGCTTCATACTGTAAACCTGAATACAGCCTACACTCTGTTTGCCAAGAAAGGCATGTTTTTGTGAAGGAGACTTTTCACTAATTTTCTTTCCCACTCTGCCATTCCTCGCCGTGCATTTTTACATGCTTGGACATCCCAGGCATATGGGGGAGTGGACAAAAAGCCTTTGAGAAGGACAACGTTTTGAATGATCCTATTGTGCCCTGCCCTGAATCAAAGTATGCCTGGCTCTGATCATATATGGAGATCGCCTCTCAGCTGTTTGGTCAGCTTGAACTAAGCTACCCATGTTTTCAGCCAAAGCAGTGGACGGAGGCAGCAAATGTTTTCATTAAATCACATGATTTCTGTAATAATGCACCACAAACAAGAAGTAGATGTAACTAGAGATTTTTACAGCAACAGATGTGAATTCTTTGGATTCCTGAGCACAACGCTGGCGTTTTTCTTCTTTTGTTCCTGACAAGAATGGTTCTGCATTATTAGGAAAACAAAACAAAATAGTTTGGAGCATAAACGTCTTAGAGGCAATGACTGAGAAATAAAATGAGTGCTTTTGAACTGCTGAATTTTCTTCCTGAGAATACAGAAGATGGGATAATACTCACACGGAGTCAGTGACTTAAGTTTAATTTCCCATCATCCCTCGTTACTTAGTTTTCTGTTTGTAGCAGAATTCACATAGTTGCCTTCCAGAAATGGATTGGTCTCAGTGCAATGTTTACTTTGTCAAGCTCTGCTGCAATCTGTTGACAGAGCTGTGCAGGAAGAGAAAACAAGAAACATGCTGTGTTCCACTGGGGTACATAAAGCTGCTGAAATGGATTCTTAGACCTACAACTGATGGGAGAGAGACATTTGGGAGCTCATGAGGCAAGTACAGATTTTGTATCAGCAGAAAAAAAGAGACAATTCAATGAAATGGGGGGGCAGTTTCCAGAAACAGCCCAATCTCATCTTCATCCCTCCAGAATTGGCTCAGTTTGGTTAGATCTTTGGAAACAGAGCTCTAGACTCTACAGCAGGGGTCTTCAAACTTGGCCCTTTTATGACTTGTAGACTTCAACTCCCAGAATTCCTCAGCCAGTTTGAAGACCCCTGCTCTAAAGCTACCATGGGAGAAAAATAGAACCAAATTTATAAGTTTTGTTTTTCAGAATGGAATTATACTTAACAGGCGAGTTAAATAGTCTCGAAGGGATGGTGCAAACAAAGTTTTGCAGAAGCTGATTTCTCAAATTGTGTTTCTTTTTCAGTAGTCATGATCTTGTTATCTCTAGTGATAGTGGCATCAACAATAGGAACATACACGAGTTGATGTCAGGAAAGTTTTTTTTTAAAGGCAAGTTGGGGCATAAATGCAATTGAGCCACTCCCCTTTTATATCTAGCACAAACACGCCCCACATAAAAAGCAGGGGGGCTTCCATATTTTGACATTTTAGACCTCCTATCCATGGATGCCCTTGAACACACATTGGTTTAAAAACTCAGCTAAACGATGTCTTATATGTAACATACTATGTTTTTATTTTCTTATTCTTATTTATAATTTGCGTATGTATATGTAAAAATGACACAAATCAAATTTTATCATTTTATGTATAGTAAATCAATAGAAATAATAATAAAAATAGAAAAGCCAGTTTTAGGCCAAAGAGAAGAAGTATTTATAATAAATTATTTTATTAAATATAATAGAGCTCATTGCTAGAGTATGAAATAAAAGTGTGAAGTAAATCTGAAATGATTTCCCCATCATAAAATAAGTTACTAAGCTACCTTCACTAGCTGACGCAATTTGCAGTCACTATAAAATTACCTTGAACATCTCGTTGTCCTCACAAGAGACATGCAGACTAGGAAAACACAATGTGGAAAGAACATGGTGAAACTGATGCTGTTACAGTGGCACTGGAAGACCTGAAGGAGCAGGTTTGGGATAGATTGTCATGGAGACAATCTGTGGATGCTAGGAATTGAAAATGACTTAGTGGCACATAATCAGTCAATCAATCAATAAAACCTCTAAGGAAAAAAGACTGGGCCATATTACAAAGAACTGAATGGTACAATTAAGAATCAATGAATTTACCTCAGTTCTCACATCATTCTACCTTTCAAGTTAGAATCATTGAGACATCATCCAAGGGTGATATGATATTTCAGCTTTGGGGACAAGTCTGTCAGTCATTCAATCCAATTTTCTCCCTTCCCTATCAGGATGTTTTTACTATTTAACTGTTGTAACTTTCCCCACTCTTGTTAGGCATGGCTGTTGTAGCTTCATCCTTTGGCATCTGAGTGAACAAGAATTGGAAAGCTAAGGTCAGACATATCTGCTATTTTCCAAGTAATTAAACTAAGTCATATTTCTATTTGATTTGGATTGGAAGGCTATTTGGGCTAAGTGATCATGATTAGTCAATCATGATTTATGGCTTAGCATCCTATGTGAATCCAACCAACTCTGGCTTATTCACAAACAATGCTTTAATAAAATGCTTTGGAACGATTTATGACTCTTTGTCTAAGCTTCTTGTATTTGGACACAGAAATATCTTTCTACATTGTTCCCTTAAGTACAGTCCAAATTCCCTGCTTTCTCTTTTTCATTAGACTAAGAAAAGCTGTTTCAGGCCTGTGTGGCAAACTCTACTAGAAAGCTATATGTAATGCTCTTAAACAGATCTGGCTGTTATAAACATTGTGTGGAGCCTGAACCAGAAGGCAACGTTCAACAGACTTTTGATTTCCCTAGCCTGATTGAGCAGCCAGATTTTTTATTTACATAAACCCATTAGATGATCTGAAAGGGCTCCAACAAGCAGCTTGAGAAAGGAACTGGACTTAATGCCCCCCCCCTAAACAGCTTATCTTCATGACAGCTGATTATCTGACAATGATATGCTGCCCAGGATCAGCTCAGAGCCTATCTGTATTATATCCAGGGAAGAGATAGGAGATGCAGATCTACGATGCAGCGAGTCTGTTAACCTTACAGGAATGAGGTGTAAATATGGAAATTGGGTCCTGTGTTTTGGCAAAGGATAACCATGTGCTTCCTTGTTGGTGGAAATACCTGTTTGGTACTTGGTCTTGTCCAATCCCAACTCCAGAGATATCAAAATACATTCTCTAGGGTAGACCTTTCCACCTTACTTTTTTATGCCTCTTGCTTAAAACTGCATGTACTTGTATAGATAACATGACCTTGAAGAAGAGAACTGTATAACTGTATAAGTCAGTGGTTCTCAACCTGTGGGTCGGGACCCCATTTGGGGTCGAACGACCATTTCATGGGGGTCGCCAAACAACGCAGTCTGCCATTTTTTCCCTCTTTTCCTTAGCTGTGCTACTCCCTTTTATTCTATTGGCTTTTGAAAGCCAATAGAATAGACTCTCTTGAATAGAGTCCAATTCCATTGGCTTTCAAAAGCCAATAGGAATTGTCCAGGCTGTCTCTGCCCTGCTGAGCCCACCAAAAGTCCCATTCTGCAAACGGTGCTGCACCAGTTGAGTAGTCCTCGACTTACGACCGGTTGAGTAGTCCTCGACTTACAACCAGTTGGGGGTCGCGACATTAAAAAGGTTGAGAACCACTGGTATAAGTGGAGATATATACATTTGATAGTTGACACAAACCCCCACAGTCAGAGTTGCAATGGCACTGAATTCAGTTGCTAGATGACAAAGCAAGAGAGACAATGACTTTCATGCCTATGGCTAGCTGGAGTCATCTTATCAGCTTCTTTGGGCACAACATGCTGTACTATATTTGATCTGATCCTTTCCATCACATTCTTCTTACAATAATATTTTCTGCTTATTCTTCTCTGAATTTTTTGTAACAATCTGGCCACTTAGTAACTTAACAGAATAACAGTTAGCAGGAAACTTTATACCATTTCAGACAAATGGTTGTCCATTCTCTTCTTAAAAACCTCCAGTGTTTTAGTACCCACAACTTCTGGAGGAAAGTCATTGCACTGATTGTTTTGACTGTCAGGAAATGTCTTCTTAGTTCTAGTTTGGTTCACTCCTTGATTATTTTCTACGCTTCTTATCCTGCCTTCAGGTATTTTGACCCACTCTTCTTTGTGACAGCCCCTTAGATATTGGAACACTGCCATCATGTCACCACTAGTATTCTTTAAACATACCCAATTCCCACAATTGTTCTTCATACGTTTTAGCTTTCAGTTCCTTAAGATATTAGTATTCTGTATTTAGATTCATTGAAAATGAGTACAAATCCCTTTCCCATTCTGGATCCTTTTACTTTGCTAAATAATCAGAAGATTTAAGGGCTGCTTTTAGGCTAAGAAAAGTCTCAAAATGCTTTAGAATATACTTCATAACTGTTCTGTGTTGAGTCTCAAGACTGACTTGTATTGATGACAACATAAACTGTTGTTCAACGACTGAATTTCTCATCTAGTGAGCAGAACTGTCACTCATACTTCTGTGGCTTTCTTTCACATAGTAAATATAAAGTCCTCCTGTTACTTCATGAACTTATCCATGATGAGTTTCAGGGTGGGGGCACAATAATGCAGAAGTGGTTTCCCACTGGCTTCTTCTGCGATGTTTTTCACTTTCCATGTTTCAATCCTGGGATCTCCTATCTACCCACTAGCTAGGTCTGACCTACTTATATTTTCCAAGGTCATCTAGACCAGTGGTTCTCAACCTGTGGGTCGGGACCCCATTTGGGGTCGAACGACCATTTCACGGGGGTCGCCAAACATCGCAGTCCGCCATTTTTTCCCCTTTTCCTTAGCTGTGCTACTCCCTTTTATTCTATTGGCTTTTGAAAGCCAATAGAATAGAATCTCTTGAATAGAGTCTAATTCTATTGGCTTTCAAAAGCCAATAGGAATTGTCCAGGCTGTCTCTGCCCTGCTGAGCCCGCCAAAAGTCCCATTCTGCATATGGTGCTGCACCAGTTGAGTAGTCCTCAACTTACGACCGGTTGGGGGTTGCGGCATTAAAAAGGTTGAGAACCACTGATCTAGACAATGCTGTGATATTTAACTTTAATGAAAAAAATGTACATATATATGTATCTGTGCAAACTTTCATGTATGCACATGCTTACAGTATGTATTCATAGAAAATTCTAGTCAATACAAAATTTTAAGGTGCAAATTAGGTGTTTCACTAGTACAAATACTAAACAGGTAACTAAACTAACTACACAGAATATATTGTACCATCATTTATATAGAAAACCAACATTACATTCCAGTGCATGGACCAGAAACCAAAAAAAGAAAAAAAATAGAATATTTGGAAGTGGATCCGTGACTACTTAAGTAATCTTTCCCCAAATGGCTGACCTACAAGTGTTTGCCTGCAACAGCCATGAGGTGAGGAAGGCTGATCACATTCAACCAAAGCTGATGTTCCCTTTCTTCCACCCAGCAGGTAATTGAACAATGAACAGGGTAAGAGGCTTTTTGAAATATGCCCTTCAGTTTTATAGTCAATTCTTATCCATCTGGTTAAAGAACCATTGTTTGTTGGCTCCATGAAACTGAATAAGAGGTAGGACAGAACTTAGTCCTTTAAAGATGGAAATAAGGTTCTTCTATAGAATCATGGTCTGAACTTCAATATTTGGTTTCAGTTCTTCCTTTACCTAGGATTAAGAAATTGAAGACAAACTGCCCAAGTAGGTAGAAACACCAGACATTCTTGATGCTACAGATTGCCTGGACTAATTTGTATCTGGCTTCTGGTCCAATTTGGGTACTGCAAATTCCATGATTACCTTGTTAGATAAATACCAGAAAGATGACAGAAAAGTTCAACTCTTGATTTTCCTCAACCATTCTCTGACTGTAAATAATTTAAGTGCAATACTGTTCTGGACCTTCTGCTTCCAACGGAGATGGTAGCCTTATATACTAGTGACCCAGATCTTGCTTTATGTGACAATTCCAGTTTGGGATGGAAAATTATTGCTACGCCCCTCTGCATTTTGTTGGATTCATTTTGTTTTGATTTATCCCCCTGTGAATATTTTGTTGTTGTTGTTAATTGCAAAGTTGTGTCCGACCCATCATGACCCCATGGACAACATTCCTCCAGGTCTTCCTGTCTTCTACCATCTTCTGGAGTCCATTTAAGTTCACACCTACTGCTTCAGTAACTCCATCCAGCCACCTCTTTCTCTGCCATCCCCTTCTTCTATTGCCCTCAATCTTTACCAGCATTAGGCCCTTCTCCAGTGAGTCCTTCTTTCTCATTAGGTGGCCAAAGTATTTGAGTTTCAACTTCAGGATCTGGCCTTCTAAAGAGCAGTCGGGGTTGGTCTCTTCTAGGACTGACCGGTTTGAACGCCTTGCAGTCCAAGGAACTCGCAGGAGTCTTCTCCAGCACCATAGTTCAAAGGCCTCAATTCTTTGTCACTCAGCCTTTCTTATGGTCCAACTTTCACATCTAGCATCCATATTACACTGGTGGCAGATATCTTTTAGATATGGAAAGTAAGCTACACTTGTTATTTTTCAGCAGAAATGTTTTCTTCTTCTGTATAGAAAAAGAAGTCCTTTGTGCTCTTTATTTTACAGCATGGGCCCCAACCCCCACTCTGTGGACCAGCACTGTGGCATGCCAGAAACCAGTCTGAGCAAACAAGCATGCATGGGATGCAGGCAGCTTGTGAAACCACGCCCACTCCAGTCCACGGAAAAACCTCTCTCTACGGAACCAGTCCCTGGTGCCCAAAAGGTTGGGGCCCGCTGTTCTACAGGATTGGATTCAATAATGAAGTGCTACAATATCTACAAGAATCCATATTCTATAATACTCTTATTTGTATGCAGTAGTGAGCATATGGGGTTGTGGCCCCTGCTCATGGTGGAATGCATATGGACCAACTCTCTTATATTTCCACAGACAATATGAACATGTGCAGGCAGAAGCCTTAGCAAGTTTCTGTGGAAATTCAAACCCTGCACTACAAACTTGGCAGATTTTGGGCAAGCCCTTCTATGCATAGTTGTGTATATAAACAGTGTGTTCCCACAAATGTTTGACACAAAGTTGTTGATACTGGAGGAGCAAATCACTGCACACTGCATCAAGCACAGAATTATGGTTTGGCCCTATTTCCTCTTGCACCCATCCAGCCAAGGAGGGGGACTTCTGAATTAAGCAATTGTAAACTATCAGCAAGATATTTGCAGATACTGCAAACATTCACTCTGAATGCTACTTTTCTTGGAGGCTGAATTAACACCTGCTTCCAAGTTGAAAGAGAAAGCTTTTCCTGCTGCAGTTTCCTCTGCTAAATCATAGAGGAACTTAAAATTTAGTCTACTGAGGTCAAAACTGTCTGTTTTACTGCACTACGGAATGCTTTTTTTAAATTATATTCCCTTTGTGCTACATTTAAAACTTCTGGATGTTATCAGTGTTACAACTTTACCTCAGATCCCTGATAATTTTGATTTTTTTTTCTGCATCTCTCTCCCCCCCACACCATCTCTGCTGACCTTCTACAATGCCCCCCCCCCTTTTTGAAGTTGTATCTCAAGCTGGTAGTTTACACAAAAGCAAGGCATTTAAATTATCCCCAGCTATTCCCAAAATGTTTATTCATATAATTGTATTTTATAAAACATAAACTTGGATAACATCTTCCTCTAGACTATACTGTGATTGCATGGGAACTTACTCCTTTAATATAAGGAGCCATCTGAGTGTATCCCTTAAATCAGTGTAAATTTCTGTTTTGGCCCTGCATGTGTTGATGACCACAGAGTGGAGAAGGAGGAGAGACCAGCCATTCCTCTTGCTCACCACTTCTATTTTTATGTTGGGTGATGTGTCCTGGCTTCTTTTTAGGTCATGGAACAAAGTGTGTGTATGTCTGTGTGTACATGTCTGTATACTGGGAAGGAGATATGCTGAAGCACATACTAGCCCTGTGATTGCAATCCTTCCTGCCCATTGCCAGACTGCTATTCTAGCTGCTTGTAATTGGAGTGGCTTTTTCTGTATCACACACAAACACAAACACAAACACAAACACACACACACACAGAGAGAGAGAGAGAGAGAGAGAGGGAGGGAGAGAGAAACTTGGACTTTTGCTTTGGCCTTTTCTACTTATATTTCAGCAGAACAGGGCACATATTATAAACAAAAAGTAAAATGCCTTTTCTCCAAGGGATTATTTTTTAAATTCCCTACAAAATAACTGTTATTTGTGTTTTTACAGCTGATTTAGAACAATCAAATTATGCACACCAGTATTGTGCTGTGTTCTCAGATAAATGAATGAAGCCTACAACAGCAAAAACTGAGCATTGTTTGATACCACAAACAGGGACAATTCAGGCAACATTACATTTCATTCATTTCAATGGGAGGACAAAGCGCTGCTTAAATCTTACCCATTTAATTCCACAGGATTCAAAATACTTAATTTTGGCTGGAGGACATCCACTTCACAACACTTTTTAGTTAAAAAAAGTATTTTTAAAAAGCACACACTCAACTGTTATAAACACCAAGGATCTTCATATCATCATGCTTATTTGAACTCAGCCTGGGATTCCAACTAGTAGCACTGTTCATCCATGCCACCTTTTTCCTTCATTGTAAACAATAATTTTGTGTTTGGGTAAGTATAGAAGTGTTCTGTTGTGACACAGAGTTGGGGGATGATTGAAATACTCCATTTGTAGAAATGTGCCCCGCATGGACCATCAAAAAAACCATGCCAGAAAAGCCGTCCCCCAAGGATTATTTTTTTTATTGCTTAGGCAGCTTCAATTGTACAAGCCACCTCAATAGTTATATTACATCCTCTGTTCTGAACATATTAAATCTTCTGTGACTGGAGATTTTTAAGTATGAAGAAAGAGTTCTGCTGGCCTCATAAACTCACACAATATCTCTGACTGTAGGTCTGGTAGTTCTGTATCAGAAATGGGAACAAGAGGTTTGTGGAGAAGAATTGGAGCCACCACTGCCATTGCAAATATAACACAGACTTAGTGGGTGGATGGGGAATGGTGGCTGCCAAGTACATAAACACCATTATTCTCAAAACTAGAAAAGGATGAGTTGCTGGAGTGGAGAGCTTTTCTTATGGTCTAATGCAGGTACTTCTCCAAACTGTGCTGCTTATAATCCAAAGGCCAAGAAACCCCATTTGTATTTTGCATTGTTATATTGCTTCTATAACAGAAACACAGCTAAGTTCTCTAGATGTAGTTAAACTGAATCTTTTATCCACAAGAATTGGGGATGCTGGCAGCCAGAGCTCAGCAATATCTGGGAAGTCACATGTAGCTCTCTCCTGAGTTATGTTGTGCCTGTGAAAAACATCATTTCAATCTTTTTTTTTTTTTTTTTAAAAAAAGACTCTTAATTTTTACATTTGTAAAGGGCTCTTAAAGTATATGGCACCTTTGCAGAAAAATCCTGTCACCTTGATGTGGACACAACATAGGCAGCTTTACCATTTGCCTTCCTTTCTATTCCCCATCTAATTTGCAATTTTTATGGGTAAGGATGACAGAAATGGTGGACACTTGATCTTCTCTGTACAATCTTCAATGGCAATGGAGTTGGGACAGTACAATACCCAACACAACAGAAATATAGTTTCTGGATAGAGACATCTGCTGGACATTTTTTTTTAAACCATTTTTTTTTTTTTTTTGGTATAAGCAGTCAACATCTAATTTTGTTTTGGGAACCGGATCCCCTTTGCAACCTGCCAGTTCACTCGCTAGGTGTGTCATGCCTGAGGGGAAAAAATTGTTGTGCCTATGCATCATAAACATGGTATATGCTTATATTTCAGCCAACAGAAGCAGTAGGCAGACATCCTGGAGGAGGACTACAAATAGCCAATCACAAAGGTTTAGAATGCTTGCCAACAACACCCATTGCCTTTCTAGACACAAACCACAGGGCAACACTGTTACTATAAAATTTTGCTTGCAGGCTGATCCATTTTCCTCTCTTGCCATGCTACTTTTTTAAAATGGGGAGAAAGAAATAAGAAGGCATTTTGTTTGTTTGAAAAAGGCAAACACCTGGAAGCTTGGATGACACATGTGTTTGACTCATTAATTACATTTATGAAGGCGCTTTCTAATGGGCTGCACAAAAGTCCCTCCTGTAATTCATAGAGATGCTCAACAGTTTTATTGTAAGTCGGGGCCCATTATTCTGCCCAGCTGCTAGAGAACCACTGCTGAACGATTGTCTCTCCTATTAAGCAGTCAGCATAAACTCTCCTTGTTACAGCCTGGGACATCGCCTCCAGGGCAAGCGTACACAGAAGAGCAATTGCCGAATTGCGTATGAAAATTATAGTTTTATTGTCCGTACAAATGAAGGTTTGACTCTGACACCCGCTCTGCTCTGCTTTTGTGATAAAGAAGCAATTCTTTCACCAAACAAATAAGCACAGCACACCATTGTAATCCAAGAAACAGGCACTATTTATGCATCGGAAAGACAGGCTCACATTTGTACTGAAGAGCTAAAGAGTCTAAGGTCCCAGAAGCTGCTTTTTTTTTTAATAAATTGGGGATGGGGTGGGGGATGGAATGAGTACCAAAACATCAGACAGAGTTGAAAAATGCTCATGGCATCATTCTTGTTAATTTAACAGGCATGACTGATAAGTTGGGACCATGTATTTTATGTTTATGTAGGCATCTTCACCACCATAGCGCTCAAAAGCTTCCAGTGTTTCTTGAATCAAGTCTCCAATATTTTCTCGCTTCTGCTGGCTGTAGTCAATGCCATCGCCAGAATTCACTGAAGAAAAAAAAGAAAGAAAATTAGTTGTGGTGGTTGAGGGTGCTCCAACACTGGGGGTTTTCAAAACAGACTAGCAGGATTCATTGTATCTAATACAACCTTTTTCTGCTACGTGTCATTGGTAGTGTAGGTTAACGGTACTTTCACAGGGTAACTTCCTCATTTTTGGTACAACTAGAAAAGCAAGGAATGTCTTAAAACAAATACAGTTCTATCTTCTTGCAAGTTATTCAGCAAAAACCTCCCAGGCAGACTGCAAAGTTTCTTCCAGCCATATTGCTGACAGGAGAGCATGTTCTGCCAACCAATAGGTTACTCTTGGTGTGTATGGCAATGTGGATGCATTGATGGAGTACAGAGACTAAAGAAAATGAGAGCCACTTCAAATGTAACTTGATGCTGTAGAGTTTGCCTGAAATCCAGGGCTCCAGGCATTCCCTCCTACATAAGTGAGGGGGCTGCCCAATATCTAAATATCTATTTGTAGGGACATTGCCATGAATCTGATACTTCATATCCATGCCAGTGTTTTGGTCCACATTTAACCTTGCTTGATAATGAGTTGATACCGAGGCAGTCAATTAGTTCTGAGTAAGCTCAAACCTAGGAACAAAAGAGAAGGAAGTACAATATCGTATTATAATGACTATATTACTATAAATTGTCAGTAGATTGAGACTATTGCCAAAAAATGGGGTGGGAAGACTTACCCAGAAAGAAGATAAAAACTGATTTGCATAATATTTGTATATGGTAATCTTAGTGCATGGATACAAATTTAGAAATAACTGCTATCTATCTATCCTTGTTGCTATGTCATGGTCTTTTAGTTTTGAAAAACAGATCTGGTTGCCATATTGCATAGTAAAATACATCTCACTGGAGTAAAGAAAACAATGACCAAATGAGCTGGGATTCTGCTTTGTTTGCTCATTTTTCAGGATAACCTTAAGACCATGGCTTCCCCTAGTTTATTAACCCTTTTATATTTAAATTGGACTTGCATAGGATAATCTGCAAATGGAGAAATGTTTCCAGGAAAAGAGAACATATGGCCATCCTGCTCTCATTAATACTCTGCTGGGCCTTTTGCTGCTGTCTTAATGAAATTGACGGTGTTAGAATACCCTCCACGATACCAGGAAGATTCTGAATCATGAATTGGTTCTAGATGACAGGCCAGGCAGATTTCAGTCTCAGGATCTGAAGCTGTCTTCTAGCTTACAGTTGATGAGTGAAGTGCAGGGAACTGGATACCTAACAAAGGCTTTTGGCCGCTGCCAAACACCAGAACTAGTTGTTCAGGGAGAATGAGTTCAAGACTGCAGAACTGGCACAGAAGATGCTGTGTTCGTTAAAAAACTCTTCTACTGAAGAAAATACAATATCATCTTAATTCACTCAATTTTCTTCTGAAAAAAATGTATTGAATGAAGTCAACGTCAAGAATAAAAGTTATTAGAAGTTCTACATCAGAGCAGTGTTTTTCATCTCTTCTGCAGTGAGGCAGCTCAAGAGCTTATTGGGAACACATATTTGCTGCAAGATGACATTCTAGATACTGGTGCAAATATGGAATACATGTAAAATGTAGACAACAACCTTTTTTCTTAGGATTTTGATGGCACACATGTATTTGAAAATAGGTCTCAAAGATATAGAAAAGTGCCATTGATCTCAATGAAACATAAACAACTTCTACTTTAATATTCTGTACAGTTTCAGTGATGGTCAATGGGACAATGCTGGAGTAATGTTAATAAATCACGGCCATATAAGGGAGCATCCTACAACTCGTGAAGCAGAAGTATATTCAGAATCATACCAAAAATAATTTGGCAATAAGCACTGGATGATTTAGACATTTGGCAGCAAGACACTGACTTTTTCAATCTCTTATATCTTTGGCTCTAACCCTGTCTGGAGAGGTGACTGCTGGAAGGTTATTTCATGGCTCATGTGACATTAAGTGAGCTCACTTTTGTTAATAGCAGACAGGTGTCTAAACCATAAAACTCAAGAGCTCTTCTAACACAATTCATCCATTCCAGTAGCAATATTAGAGAAGTCAACAAAACTATGAAAGACGCCACATAATCTTTTCTGTCTGGGAGCTGCAGCTGACGCTTTTCTGTTTCAGGTGTCTGAATTTTTAAAAAAATAAGCTCCTGGATTTTTTAAAAAAAAATGGAAAACTGTAATTAAACAATGTTTCTGTTAGGTTTTAAACAGGCAACCTTCTGTATCTAAGTGAAGATCTTAACTGCTATGCTATTTGGGAGGCAAGGGGGGAGCAGAAGGTATAGAACCTATTAGAATGCAAGGTAAGCATTGACTAGAATGCAGGGTAAGCATTGCTAATATATTGTTGAGATTAGCTTACAGAAATGCTCTGGTGCAGGGGTGGTGAACCTTGGCTCTTTTATGATTTGTGGACTTCAACTCCCAGAATTCTTGATCCAGCCATGCTGGCTCAGGAATTCTGGGAGTTGAAGTCCACAAGTCATAAAAGAGCCAAGGTTCACTACCCCTGCTCTAGCAAATGGGGTTTCCAAACTTGGCACCTTTAAGACTTGTGATATCAACTCCCAGAAGTCCCCACCTAGCATGGCTGGATGAGGAATTATGAGAGTTGAAGTCCACAAGTCTTAAGGTTGCCAAGTTTGGAGACTCTGCTCTAGCTGCAATGCAAATGGACAGAAGGATTCAAGACAACATAAAAGGGAGAATGATGTTCAAAGTAGAAAAACACACCTTCAAAGTCATTTGAAGGTGAACAGGGGAATAATGGGGAGAGGTGCCATCCTTTTCTGCCCTTCAGAAATTATTGCCTGCCATTTTAGCAATGAGAAAACTGGACAATGAGGATAGGTCCAGTCTAGGTTAGTCATTTAAGCTTCATATTGCTAAGACCATACAGAATCAGGCATTTTTATAAATATTTATTCTTCTGGAAACTCAACCTCACATTCATGAACTAATTGCAAAACCTTTGGTGATTTCATATTTCTAGATACATGTCTTCACTCTAGACTAGAAAGTAGTCACATACAGTATATGCAGAAGAACAGCTAGGGACAGAATATAGAAATCAAACCCATATCTCTGCCACCCCCAGAGATTAAATCTTACGCATTTTCATCCTCTTCTTTTGAGTTAACATACTCTTAGCCACGCCTTTCCCAGCCTTGAGATTGGCATGGACCAATTTAACGGTGCCCTTCTCTGATTTGGTTTCTGTTTCAATCTACATCCAGTAGGACAATACTACTGAAAGCTGAGCAGTGTAATGACCTTCAAGGCTGGACCTGATTTCATCAACATGCTAATACAAGTTACAAATTGGCCCTGGATCCAGTCACTTTTCTAAATACAAAAGCATTATGCAGTCTACATCTCTGTCTCTAAAGCTCAACTATATAAAGTTAGTTCATAGGTCTTTAAAAATGACATTCTCAGCAGAAAATATTTCAGAATTAGAAAAAAATGCTAACTATATTGAACAAAGAGATCCATAGGTATCATAACACAAACACTATATCACTGCGTCTCCCTCAGATCATTAGGTTTTCTAATTTGAGGTTGTTTTTTTTTAGCATGGCATGGGCATCACTGATTTGTTATGAAAAGAGCAAGGAAGAGCATTCAATTGGGGCTTGAAACTTAAACCTTTCAAAAAAGTTGAAGTTCATTGGGTTAAGCTTGCAGATTACATCCTAGCTAGATGGACGTGACTGGGAATGCTCCAAGAGCATCAAACTGGGGGAAATCTCAAGGCAATCCCCATTTTCTCTGCTTGGCAAAGTCAGGGGTTGATAGAGAAGGGCATGGCATTTTAAAAACATCAGGCTTGTTGTTTTTAACATCTCAGAATAGGTATGGTATGCCTACTTCAGTCTGAATATACCCAGTGCTATCGTTATTCTGGTGCTAAAGGAAAAGGAGAAAGAGGAGAGATCTCATTACAGAATGCACTCCTTTGGAGTTCGGAAGCAGCATGTACTGTAGGCCACAAGTTGCTCATCATTTGCCAGGGGGCTCACTTGATGCCAATGGTTGCTAAAACATACAGTGATTCAACCTTCCCCAAATATTTTGAGGATGACTTCCTTAAATCTGGGTAATGGATCATGTCCCCCCCCCCCTCAAATATTAGCTATTTTACAGAAAAGAAACACAGAATTACTTTTGCATGTGTGTATTGGAGGGAGAGGGAATTAACAATCATTGTAATCGTACTTATGTGAGATGTGGCAATAGTTTGTTCCTGTCCAGAAAATTAGGGGAAAGATGCCAGAGTAGCAAAATCACTCTACTGTAGAAGATATTGCGGCTTGGAGGATTGAGTAAAAAAAAAAAAAAAAAAGGTGAAAGAATCTGACACTAAGAGAAGCCACATAAAGAATGGCACCAAATTATGCTCAGACAATCGTTACTGACAATGTATGTTGTGTGCCAGGCTCCTCTCCTCAAGACAGCTATACTGTTTTCTCTAATTTCATGACCCAGTTTATAAACAACATTGCCAAAAGGCTATTTCAGCAAAGAAGTCACCCACTAAGCCCACAATAGCTGCTTTGCACAGCGATAGGAATTAGCAAATCTTTAAGGCAAAGTTGGGAACGATTAACCCACCAGGACAACATCCACCCCAGCATTTGCCAGCACTCGACAGATGAGTCATACTGATTTCCTCTGCACACCTAAGGCTAAGAATCTAGTCATAATAATAATTAGAATGAAAACATGAAGAGGGGAGAGCATAAAAAAAAACCTGCCACCGATGCACAACATTTTCAGTCTGCCTGTCTCTGGTGTAATGTTATTTCTGGGTTATTTATTGTATAGTGAACATGTGGGCAACTAAAAAGAAATAGCTGTCTGTATGATGCCAGAACCTGGATTGGATTCAAGCTGTTTACTGAAGTTTCCCTCAGTGGCAGAGAATTAATCAACATGAAGAAAAATTTGGAGGCCACATCTGTCTTGCCAGGCTCCCAAAGTGAAATGTCTAGCAGACACAGCATGAAGCAAAGGATCTTGTCCTAGGAAGCAGAACAGTTATTATTACTATGCATAGGGAAAAAAAATACTCATTCAACACATAAAAGAACTGCTGATTTAAGCCATTGGAATTAGAAATAGTGAGAGCTCAGAGAGTCAACAATTTCCAGATTATTACCTGCATAAAGGTGCTTATTATATTTAAAGGTAGCTTCTGTTTTCTTATCTCTTAAGAACTGTTTCAGGTGGTGAGGTAAGGCAATATTTAAATTGGGACTAAAGGGAACCAATAGGAGTCAGTGGCTACTACTGGGGGATTTGGTTGAGGAGACATCCGTTGCCATTGCCGTTACCACAAGAGGACATTTCTGCATCAATACGCTGCATGCACCTCCTTCCCTCTTGCAGGGATGAGACGACAATATGCTGACTTGCAAATTAATCTTTAAATTAGATATTTTAACTTGCATAACATAACATGAACACGTTTGGGATAAAATTGAGCTTTGATTCCACTTCTGACACTTATCCAAAATGACCAGCACTATGTCCTTACTATTAGCAAGAAATATTGCATGTGGCATGATGAACTAAGGTTCAAAACCCATTATTTGAAAATGTCAATGAGGCAAAGGAGACCAATATTCATGAGGTCATTGATGACTGTAGCATATTGGAGATTGTGAGTTGGAATGTAAAAGGTGCATGAATTAGTGCCTTAAATGAAAGAAAGAAAAACAGGCATATTATAGGTAAAATTAAGATAAGCTAAGGATGTAATGGATCTGAATGAAATGATCTGATCTTGTGGAGTGGAAGAAATGAAGCTGTAGCTTTAATTAAGAATAAAATAGGTAAACTGTGGATGAGAAAGTAAGCAATGTTGCCATCTAGAAGTAGGAGCATAAGAAAATAGGAATTCACAGGCTGATGATAGTTACATATTACACTCCAATTAATGGTACTAATCAAAAACTCACAGGTGACTTTGGAGAAAAACTGTGCAACATTTTGAACAAATGGGATGGGCTTGAGGAATCATTCTTTTAAATGCCATAAATAGTTAGGTAAGAATAAGATGACGGCATACAAAAAATGATTAGGCCATTTGGAGATTCAAGACAATGGTTTGGTGAACACCATCAATATTATAGAATGCCATAGACGTGTGTTATGCTAAAGGAAAGTATGAAAAAAGTTGGTGAAATAATGATGTGAAAGAGATTGTGGAAGAGAAATAAGGCATAAAAGGGAAGTGCTGCTGTAAAAATGAAGACAAGGGAATTATGTTGTACAAGGAGGAAAAATGATTGCAAAGTATATAATAAAAGACAACAAGAAAGAAATAAAAGAGAAAATATAGATCAGTATTGATGGAATTAAAAAAATTGTTTTGGAAACGGATGAAAAAGGCTAAACAAGGAACCTCCCATAGACTAACAACATAAGAAGAAAATTGAGGAAATTATTGGTGATAAAACTAATGTGAGGGAAGGTTGGAAGGAATATTCTCTGTGAGAAAGAGAGTGAAATGTTGAAGAGTAAAAATAAAAGAAATAGTATAAATGTCAGTATCTAAGAAAAAACATTGAGTAAAAGTTGCTAAAAGCAAAGTAAAAAAAAAATGCTGTGAAAACATTGAAAAAGACTGAAGGCGTAGTTGGCGTAACAGGAGAAACATTAAATAATGATCATGAAATGGCTATCTAGCTTGCTTATTGTTTGTGAGAAGTCTGTAACTGTATTTGATAATTTCAAAAATACTGACACCATTCCAGTTTGCAAAGGAAAATAGAGGAAGAGTGAAAGAAAAAAATTATAGTGGAATTATTATTTTTTTTCAGGGTAGCCAGAAGGTCTGTAATAAAATCTCCACTGAAATGTTATGAGAGGTGACACTGAGCAAAATTTTTAGAGATACAGTCTGGCTTTATGCCAAGGAGGGAATGTGCAGATTGGAGATTTGTTCTTCAGCCATATATGAATATATAAATATATTAAAACTTTGTGGATTTTGGAGTTGGAACTGCTTCCCAAATCCCACAAAAATGTTATTTGATGGAAATAAAGCATATATAAGAATAAATGGAATACATGGGGAATAGTTCAACCCTAAGCAGGTAGTAAGACAAGTGTAAAAATTCCACTCATTGCTTAATATATTTATTGATAAATGTATACTGTACATAACTTGTGGTGCTTTTAATGTTATGTCAGTTGTGGATGTGAACGTACGCAAAATTTTGTATGATGGAAAGCCACATTACTGCTGCGCAAGGCAATCAGGAGCATGGCTCTAACAATGTTCCAGAGACCAAGAATGGAAAGTGGACTGAATGATTTCAAGTTGTATATAAATGGCAAAAAAATAATAATGAAGTAGGTGAATTTGTATACCCTGGTAGAACATTTACCAAAGATACAGAAATAGATGCAGAATCTTTGTGATGCAGAAAGGCAGATGAACAATAGATAGTATCTGATTTGTCTAGAGAAACGAATGTAAAAGAAAAAAATTGGCTATCTGTAAGAAGTATGCTTTTGTCCACTTCTTATATGGAAATGAGAGCTGAGTATGTCAAGAGACATAGAAGTTAAATGCAATCAAATGGGCTACTTAAAAAGTGGATGCAATTAAGCAAGAAGAAATAAGGTCAAGTATAAATGTGTGATGAATGAATATGTATTGAATTCAAAAGTCAGTGACTAACACAAAAGAAGCAAAGCCAATAGACTGGTTATAAAGAAGCTGATTGAAGATATATGAAGGAAGAATGAATGGGTCAAGATGAAGGGGAAGACTAAGGCAGGTGGATGGATGAAGTTAATGAGATCCTCAAAGAAAGTAATGTGAGAAATTTAAAGAATAATGACAGTTCTTTAGGTGGCATAGGCATGTGATAGAAGCAAGGATGGCAGGCAAGGATAAAAAAGATACAGAGAAGTACAGTAAATGGATTAGTATAAATTAGATTCCACCCCCCTTTTTTTAAAAAAAAATAGCAATGTCTCCTCCTACCCCTGTCTGCAAGAAATATTCTATCTTTACAGTGAAACCCAATTTACATATTTTTTTTACAAGAAAGGATAAGGAACAAGAAAAAAGCAAACCTGCATTGAGACATAATATTATTAAAATAATTTTGCTATACTTTATTGTTTCGGTAAGTGGTTTCCTGACCTTCAGAATGCATTTAAACTTATATCCCCTTTTGGCTGAATTTTTAATAAAATGAGCTGGATCCAAAAAGGGAAAGGTTGAGAATTATTGGTTTAGATTAGACCATTTTTGGGAAAGATTGCTGCTGGACATAAGGCTTGTTAGAAGGAAATGAGTTCCAGTACTGAATAAAATCTGTTCATATCTACAGAAGTTTTTTTAGAGTGAAAATGTTCTATAGTTATTCTTATTCTTCTACTTATAGGGGTGACGGTTGTCTGTTCAAGATATTTAAACTTTAGGTTGTGATCAAACATCTGTTAAAGCAGTGACAACACACTTGACCTTGCAGCTGACTTTTTCTTTTTCTCAAGGTTTCGGACATCATGGAAGAAATAAATTGAAACTGGAATGATTGAAAGACAGAAAACTCACCTCGCAGGATTTTAATAGTTTGAGCCCGCCCAGCTTCTTTTTGAAAAGAAGAGAATTCAAACAGAGTTCTGAAGAGCCATTGAAATAGATGGCAAAATTCCAGCTTAATTTTTTTCCTTACAAAGATAGGAGCCCTGATGCCCGGATTCAACCATTTTATGGAGAAACTATCTATAATACCTCTCTCACTCTCACATCACATGTCATTAAATATTCACTCTCACTATCATCTTCGCCCAAATTTCCATTGCTCTTCGATTCAATCATTTTCATTTCTTCCAGCCTTAAAAGCTTGAGAACATGAAAGCTGAATTCTTCCAAATGATGGGTGTGGGGGGTTCTTAAAAATTAGTGTTTGGGCATTGAACTGCTCCCTGCTCCTCAGCAACAAAAGTCTTCTTGCCTCCATTCCTCAAAAGCAAAGAGAAAAACCTATCTCCCATTCACATTTTCATTGTGTGCCTGTGTCTGGCCATTTACAACAACATAACAAGTCTTTGCAATTGTTAAGGAGAAAGCTGGTCTTCTCTGAAGGCACCATTCTGTTTATTTGTGTTAAAAAGCCTTTGCTAGTTGTGATGCAGGAAGGACAGCCTGGCAGGGGGCATTTTTGCAGCCAGGTTCACAATAGCTTTAGTCATGATTATAGCATATAATATAGAACCCCTAGCTATGTGTGAAAGAAAAAAAAGTAGCCATACCCTTAGTCCAGAGGCTGGAAAGTGAGGTGAGGCAAGTGTTATTTATTGCTTTCAAAGCAGGGAAAATCAAGCTACCGTAAGTACTGTTTTTACCAGGATTATGAAACTGACTAGAAATCAAGTAGGATTAAGACTATGTTTACTGATAACTCCTGCTTATATAAATAAGGAAAATCAATCAGGCTTGTTTTTTAATATAAAAGTATTGTGAAAGTAACTAGAAACCAATGAGAAGGTTTAAGATCAACTTCACTGATAGGTTGTCATTATTCCTTTCCTAGAATCGATTGCAGCAGACGGAGAATGCAAGAGCTGAGGAAGCATGTGTCCAAATGCCATGAGGCATGGAAAAGGAGGAGCAAACTTAACAGGGTTCCCACAAAACATAACCGTTGTGAGGAAAAGAAGTAAGGAAAGTAAACCCAGCTTGTGCTGCTTTTAGAAGAACTGATGCTGTACAGGCTTAGAAAAAAAAAATGACTCAACTTTCAAAATTAACCAATATGGCAGCTGGTCAAACACTGCCTATGGAAAATCCCTAGAAAGTATTTAATTTTGGCTGAAGAGTGTATGTAATGAATAATCACTCAAATCCCTACCTTTGGAAGGAAAGTAAGAAATAGAAACATGTGCAAATGTAATCCAAAATGCATAAATGTATATAGCCTTCTGTTGACTCAGGTTATGGTTTCTTGTCTAGCTCAGTAAAAATTATTATACCTAATTGGAGATATGGAGCATGAGAGATATGGAGCATGAGATTTCCTAGAATCCTAGATCAGGGCTTTTCAACCAGTGGTATGGGTACCACCTGTGGTACATTGGCACCTGGCAGGTGGTATGTGACCATCCTAGAAAAGTGGTAGCGGGGGAGGGGAATGAGCTGAACCAGTGGCAGCACCGCACAAGCCTGAGCGAGAGATGGCTGGAGCTGCAGGGTTGTCAGGGCTCAGCGGAAGCACCAGGATCAGTGCCGCTTTCCAAGTGATTGGCACTTCTTCAGGACTGTTAGGGCTCAGTGGAAGTGCTAGGATCAGCGCCAGGCTCCAGTTGGAGCTCGGCGCTGATCTTGGAGCTTCTGCTGAGCCCTGAAGAAGCACCAATCGGCTGGAAAGCAGCACTGATCCTAGTGCTTCTGCTGAGCCCAGAAGAAGTGCCGATCAGCTGGAATGTTGCAGCCTCTCCAGGGTCTTGTGATTTACATTCAGATGCTTGGCAACTGATTCATATTTATGATGGTCACAGTGTCCCAGGGTCATGTGAAGTGACCAAAACCTGCTGCAACCACCCAGCAGACGGGGGGAATAAAAACCAAACATCTCCCCCACCCCACCCCCGCTGCCAATCCTCAACAGAAATGCTCACAACAATGGAAACCTCAGACAGGAGGAAGAGCGCTGCCGGGTGGGCAGGCAGATGTCTTGCTCAGCTGTGGCTTGGGGGGCACTTTTTTCAGTGCTATTGTAACTTCCAACAGTCATTAAGTGAACTGTTGTAAGTCGAGGACTACCTGTACTTTATCACTTTTTTCTTTTTCTTTTCTTTTTTTTTTTTTTGGTCATCAAGTTTTTGACACCTTTCTAGGCGATTGGTGGTACTCGGATATTGCCATATCCTAAAAGTGGTACGATGGATGAAAAGGTTGAAAAGCCCTGATCTAGATGATACTTTTTAAAATAGAGAGGCAGTAATGGGGCACAGGATGTGGAGACTACGTCCTGCTGGTTCCCATGAAGGGGATATCTAAATGCTCCGTGCCTAATCCTAATGTTTCCTTCCTACAATTTCTTTATAGGAGTACCAGATTCAGCAATGTTACCATCAGCCACTTGTCTTCAAAGAACTCTTTCTCATATTTGGTTTACTTAGGAAGAGGTAAGTAGTAATTCTCCTTCTTTTGGTAAGGAGAATGTTTGAATGGAAAGATATGAGCTAAAAGAGTCATTTTGGTCTAGTGGTTAAGGCATTAGGCTAGAAAGTGGCAGACCATGAGTTCAAGACCCATCTTAGCCATGAAAGCCAGCTGGATGACTTTGGGCTAATGATTCTCAGCCCAGCCCATTTCATCTCACAGGGTTGTTGTTTTGGGGACAATAGGAGGAAGAAGGCATGCTGGATATATTCACCACCTTGAGTTATTTATAAAAATAATAAAGGTGGGATAGAAATAAATAAATAGGGCTTTCCCCTCCCCCCCAGTGACTGTTATTGATTCATTAAGAATTTGAATCTTTTTATGTATGCCAAAGTCAGAGAACTAAAAGGAAATGAAAAAGCACAGAGGGAAAAAAGAAGAGAGGGGGGTTAGTTCTAAAGAGATTGATCTCAGCTGCTAGTCTTGTTGACCAGGAAGTTCCACATACACAGATGCACACAGACCTCAAATCATAAAGTTAAACTGGATCTACACTGCAGCTAGCCCAAATTGGTCCTAGTTTGCTATATAATTCTTTAATCATAACTTGTATATTTATGTTCTGGAGCTCTAACCAAACCGCAAAACATGGGAATGAATGCTAATGGGGCAAAGCCAAAAGGTAAGACAAAATGGAGCAAGTCCTTCCTCTTTTAAAAAGCCCACTGGAAAGGGGAAAAGCAATTGCCTACTGAAAGGGGGGGAAATCAATTGCTTTTTTGAATGTCTCTGCCAATGTCACTTGTTTAGGTCAGATTTTTATTTAGTTCCTTTTGTGTCTCAACCTCTTGGCATAGACTGGAATTTACCATGATGCCTAGAACTTAACCTGGAGCAAGTTTCATAAAAAAAAAAAGCATGCAGACCAAATGTTTTAATCCTGAGCTACTATTACAATTCTCTCCAGTGCCATGCCATGATGTTCTATGAAGGACATATTTAGAGACTCCATCACCCTTACACAACAATGAAGTCACTGGAAGTATGTCATACAGCACACTAACTTCTCCACAGTGCTGAGACACTGGGAAGGATGCTGGGAAATATAACTGTGCTCCCCCACCCTCTCTCACACGCCTAAACTCTGACTTTATAGGGTGGGATAAGGCTGTGGCACACTCTTGGGTTCATTGGTTATATGGATTTCAGTAACTTGAGAGAAGAACTAAATGACATACAACATTTTGGTGGCAATTTGACTGCATTTGACATAGTCTGAATCCTTGTAAATTGCCGTTGCTTAACATGCATTGTTACTTCAGAATCAACTAAGATAGCAGCCCTTATCATTATTCAGATCAAAAGGAGTTCTTTTTAAATTGGAATCTTTTTTTCTGCTTTGTTTTAAATTGGGGTGTTACACTGAAAATAACACTCTATTTTAAGGTTTTTTGTTTTTTTTTAAATGAATCCGACATTCAGCAAACATATTCGTCTCAGGAAAAGACCAATAGGGGAGGAACAAAATCTTTGGATTATCACTGGAAGTATTTGCTCTTCTCCAACAATCTAAATAGCCTGCTCAGCAGGAGACAGAGACATGAAGCAAAATTCTCAGTGGCCTTGGTACAGTGTTTGTACTGTTGTTGCAAAACAATGAAGCTAGGCACAAATCCTGCTGAAAGAGCCAGAGGGATCACATTTTGTCCCTGTATGTTATCTGTTGGAATTTACACAAAAAGAAAGCTCATATACCAAAACTACAAATATTATCTATGCAAAAAAGAACTGGACGTATTTGATTGCCAGTGACTTAATTTGTATTTATACCAAATTGTATTTGACTTTGTATTCATTTACAAAAGAAATTGAATTAATTTGTAACTTACGATAGCAACTTGAGAACAATTTGCAACAAATGCTCCATTCGTAAGATAATGTAAGACAATAATGCCGAGGGCAGACCAAGTGACTTGAAAGAAAACCAGGAACAGGAAATAAAAACAAACATTATAATTGTGTATTTTTTCTTATTAACAACCAACCTCCTTTGTGAATCTATAAAGTGGTGCTTTAGTTCACATATTATCTGATAAAATGTGAACTACAACAGTGTTGCTTCTTCCCATGAAGGCCAAAGGCAAAAATTTATGCTGCAATTTCACCTCATCTCTTTAACTCCCATTTCCAAAGTCCTGACATTTGTAGGAAGAAGACATAAGGTACAGTTGATCCTTTCCACACAGCTAAGCTTTCTTATATCATCCCATCTGAGGGAGGAAAGAGTAGTCTTTCTACTGGGAAACGTGCTCTAAATAGCAGATCCAACTATTCTGAAGCTTCCTAGATGCCCAGAAATGATTATTCCATTCCCAGAAATATCTTCTTCTGTGTCAAGAAATAGCTGCTATGAACAGAATGATCCTGAAATTCATGAAAGCCACAGTCATGAACCTATTACTGAAGTTACATCCCAAGACTTAATCAATCATATTTTTTTTTATTCTCTCTCTCTCTCTCTCTCTCTCAAAGAAATCATCAGTGGAAATTCAATGTCTTCAATTCTGATCAATGCAACTTTAAGGGGTTTTTTTTAAAAAAAGAAAAAAATGTTATTAAGAACAGCTGAGCATTTCCTGCTTATCTTTATGTTGTGCTGTCCAGAAGAGTAATCTTAAAAACCTTCCATAGGAACTAAGAATATCTGAACCTGAGTGGGGGAAAAAAAATAGACCGTGTAGGCATTGAGACCATTTTTGAAAAAGCACAAGACATGGGTTGAACACTTGTACTTACGAAGGTTAAAGAACTGGCAGCAGTGGAAATTTACTGGGCTGATTTATCTTCAAGCCAGGTATAGTCCAGACAGTTGTAATATGAGTTTCCTTATAAATCCATGGCAATAACCTTAACTCTGACCTTTGCAGGCAGGCAAAAGGGACCGGAAATAATTCTTTATACTATTTTTCTTTACATTTTTTTTTAAACTGACAAGGCATTCCTGCTGAATATAGCTTCTCTTCTGTTTTTCAACAGAAATCAATGTTCACTTTCAGAAGTATGCAGTCTTCATTGCACTAGTTATTTTAAGAGTAAAGTCACAATAAAAGAATGATGATTCAAAGTTTCTTCATCTCGAGAAAGTCATTCATGTTCATTCCAAAAAGCTTGCAGTCAAAATAGCTTTTCCTTTCCAAATATAAACACTGTGTACACATGGTTTGCCTTTGGTCATACGATGACCACGTAGTATTTACTTACAATTAGTTAGGAAAAACGAAAAATTCTCAAAATTATAGAGAGAACTCTTGTTCACTCTCCAATCCAATCAGCATATTTAAAGTTCTGAAACTCCATGAATGACAAAGCCAGAGCTCACCTCGTTTTCCTGTAACCTGCCCAACTTCATACAGACTCCTCAGATCGCAACTCCATCCAGCAAGGTATCTGTGAGCAAGGTTTCATTTATGATTCCCTTTGTAGATCAGACTGAATATACAGAGTTTGAGATGAAATAGCATTTTCTGCATTTTTTTTTTGCAAATGTACGAAATAAATTAACAATGTTGATTATGCTTTCAACAATTGCTTTCTTTTTGGACAGGTTTCTGGAATTTCTGTCTAGTCCAATTACATCACACCTTCTCCCATACAAAGGCACTTCCTTGTATAAAAATAAATGCTATTTGAGATTTAGTTCTGATACAACAGCAAGGTATGGTCCTGGTTCTGTTTAACAAAAGTCCACCATTCCTCCATTAGCAACTCTCAGAACATGATTATGAAAGGGGTTGCAATTCACAAACTGTTTTGGTCTTCAAAGGTATACAGTAGTGGCCAAAATTGTGGAAACCTTTTGGGAAAAGTGTATTTTTGAGGTTTGATGGCTAATAACACCACTTTTTTTGGGAGTAGCACCATAAAATTATATATCAATAGAAAGATAATTTAATCAAGAATGTAATGCAACAAAGTTTGTTCAATAATCTGTACTGTAGTCTATGAAAAGGTATAGCCAAATAACCAGAAAAAGGAAGCACAACTTGCTTAGGTTGATTTCAGGTAGCTTTACTTCATCTGATTGTAGCCAATGAGCATGAGTGTTTAGAGAGCCAATTAGGTGTCATCTTGTTTTGGCAATCAGCTAATCAGATCACAGTAGGATTCAGTTATTGATGTCATGTATTGAAGCTGAGAGGAGGACATTTGTCAGTGTGTTGTGTGATCGCTATCAAGTTGGTTGGGTTTTTTTCTTCTTTCATTTAGTGAGCTTGTAAAACGTAATAAAATTAAAGTAATGGTGCAAAGAGTTGACTGGTTGCCCAGAAAGTGATGTAAAATAGTATTATTAAGTGAACAAGGCTAAAGTTATAAAGAAATTAGAAGAAAAATTGATGGAAACTTAACCAAAGGTGGCATTTCTACTGTACACTTTTTCCAAAAGGTTTCCACAATTTTGGCCACTACTGTACTATCATTCATGACCCTTAGGGTCTCATTTTTTTAAGGGAAGATAAACTTTTAAATTGCACACCCACATACACACAGATGAGAGGCACTTTATGATATGGATGAGATTGTTTTAATCAATATTGACTATTTACTAAAATTTGTTTCCTTCCAGCAATATTGGGGGGGTGGGGGGGAAGAATCACTATCATACCACACAATGTAATCTCTTTGAATGTTTGCCAGGATAAGTTTAGTCATGTTGTAACACAGAAAGGAATGCACTGTGAGCTAAGTTTACTAACTGGAACTACGCTTCAGTACATTTGGAAATTCCTTCTTCAACATGCACAAACCTGCACTTAGAATCAAAACCGCTTGTGTTAACAACAACGTTAAACACACTACCAAATGTTTAGCAATGTCAACTTGATCATCTCAAATAAATTATGTTGGATGAAGTGTTCTAATATACCTCTTACTCAACTGGTAGAGTTGCAATTTCTAATTATTCAGAGAAAGAGCAGAGTGAGGTTTAAAGATGAGTGACAAATGAGTAATTGTAGCTGAGGCAAAATGGTACATGGAAGCAAAAAAAAATAATTAATTATATTTGAAAGAAAGAAATCTACAATGCTGAGACTATGAATTCATGTTCCAAAACAGAAACTTAGCTTGATTCTTTCCTGACCTATTTATTTATTCATTACACTTAAAACCCACCCGCACACACACATATACAATTACACAACTCTGGCTTTCTGCCCTTACTTTTTGGTATCTTTAACAAGCTGCTTGATAGACATCATGATGATGATGATGATTTTAAAATGTTCTGAGCCACTGTGGGAAAGTAATTTGGAGCTCCTTGAAGAGAATGCTACTGAAGATTACCCGCTCCAGACATATCTGCAAGAAGACCTCCAGGGTAGACTGGAGCCTTAGAACTGAACCTGATTCTCATAACACATGCATCCTTTGGTTTATGTCACTATTGTCAAATTATTCTTTCACTAAGAAGAACAGTACCAATAACCCCAGTTTATAAATGGGCTGGATCTGGCCAAGAGTCTGCAGGTGGAAAAAAAATCCAGATTTTTTTCTCTCCCAATTCTCCTATGGAAGAGGCAGCTTCCTGGAATTTTGGTGACCCTTTCCCTGCTTCCTTCTGGCCACATGATCCAGACAGGATGATACATTGCTCAGCCTGTGTTTCCAGTGCACGTGTTCAACATTCATGCACACTGATGGAGAGGAGAAAGGCATAGATATAACATGTTATTTGTTGTACACATGCTTCCTGTGGGCATTTTGGATAAATAGGTTGGAAAGGATTCCCGAAGTGGTGCTTTGCATGCTTTCTCTACCTTCTTTAAAGTTACAACAGAAAAAAATACCCCCACCTCCACAGTGAGGCTGCAGTTTCTGCTTCACCTCAAAAAGAGCAACCATCGCACACTATTCTTATACTTTAATTACTTTTGAATACAAATGAGGGGGGGAAAAGTAATCACACATCCAGCAAGAAAAAAGGCTAGGCTTCTGTAATTTTTTGCTATTCCACGGCTAAGAATGTCAATTTTAAAATTCAAAGAATATGTAATATGAAGGACCAGCCATTTAGCAGCAACTCTTTCAGAATTTTGATTGAACTGCACATAAATCACGGCAAATGAAATATAAAATATTTGTCAGGGGGAGGGAATGGTTTAATTCCAATTTAAGATGGACCTCTCCTAGCTCAACCATTGTGGACAATGTAAGGATTTGGAAAATCCAAAAGGAGGGTCTTTTTTTGCTTGTGTCGCTCAGGGTAACCCATAAGCCTTATTACCACAACAACTACAAGGCTCAAAATCATATAACAATGAAAAATCTGCATATTCGGAAATCAACACATTTCAATCCTTTATGTTTCACTGTCTTTATCTGGATGGCATGAAGGAACATCTATTTTCACAGCATGAGAATGTATATTGGAGACTCCATAATCCCACCTCCTGCTTATATCGCTCAGGAGAGTAAATGAAAAGGCCTAGAATCTCCCCCTCTTACAAATAGGATCCTCTCTCATTCCAAAGGGAATCACCATAAGAAGCATACAATGCAACTCTTCTCTTTCAGCTAATGAAACCCATTGCCGCTCTATGGGAGCCCCATCAGTGTTGGGATTCAGCCAGTTCGCACCACTTCGGCAGAACCAGTAGCTAATTTTTTGTTGCCCAGGCCCAGAATGGACTTCCGGAAGCGGCATCCACACAGAGAACCAGTTGTTCACCTATTTGAATCCCACCACTGAGCCCCATGGATATTGCCTTGAGGAAAAGCAGAATATGCATGCATTAAATTGGGCATGAAGCATTTCAAGCACAAGATCCTGGAGCAGGTAGCTCCCTGAGACCTTGCCTCTCTAGTAGTCCCTTGTCTTCTCTCTCTGCTTCTCTCTGAAGGGGGGCTTCGCTCTGTCACGCTCAGGAGGACAGTTTGAGTTTTCTATTTGTAAAGGTGTGTAGGATGAAACAATCCTGTCCCAGGTCTTGTTATTTTCCCCAATAAAACACAAATAAAAACAATAAAAAAATAAATGACAAATTAAAAAAAAATAACACTAAAGAATGGGAAACAAACATTTGATCACATTCACTAGGCAGGAAAGAACTACTGTACATAGTTGCACAATTGCTACATATGTCCGAACCCTTTATTTGAAGATCACTGTTCCAAAAATCTCACTGAATTTACAGCACATACCAATTAATAAAACCTACAGAAAGGTTTGATGTGAAATACATTTTAACCAGGCAGATCATCTTTTTTAAAAAAAAGTTACCTTGGATACATTTTCTTGTATTAGTTTGTTCCCCCCCCCAGCTGTATAAATGCACAAACTAGCCCAGAGCAAGACTTTTTTTTTATTTTCTCACTTAATCATTCATCAACTGTACTGCTTTTGGGGGGGGGGGGTAATCCACAAAACTTCCTTCTCGACTTGCTCTTTTCTGTTTGGTCCCCTCTTAGTAAGAAGCCAAGGGCAGGTAATCCTGTACAAGGAATGTGCTTGTGGGTTAGCGGCATCGAAATAGAAGCAGACGGCTACAGAAGGCACTGGAAAGCATTAAACGCACTCTCCACATTGATGAGAATTCCCAGGACTTCTGCTGGGGAGAATTCATGGAGCAGAACTTTTAGCTGATAACTTTTTTTTGCCTATCTAGCATATTAAATATTTTATATGCTCTATCATATATATATATGTATATATATATATTGCAGGTCTTGGTGTATTTGGGTCTTTTCCTGTGTAAGATTGAGAGTATCTTGGCAACGTTTGTCCTTTCCAAAGGATTCAACTTTGCAGTCTCCCCCAAACGTATCCCCACTGAAAACATCATATGCGGAGTTGACGCTACCCTAACCAAAATCAACCCAGATAAGGCCAACAAAATCAGACTTGAAGTCACCAACGTCCTCCTCTCCAGCAATCCACCTAGAAGCAACTTACATAAAGAAGAACAAAAAGCACTCACCAACCTGAGGAAAGACAACATAATCATTCTCCCAGCAGACAAAGGCAATGCCACGGTGGTGATGAACACATCAGACTACCAAGCCAAACTATCCAACCTACTCCAAGACCCCGTTTACAAACCTCTAAACACAGACCCCACCACCTACCTGGAAAAAAACACCAAATCCAAAATAAAAGCCTCTCCCATCAGTGAAGAGATCCAGCAAAGAATCATACCCAGAGAGAAATCATCCAGATGCCTCAAGCTCTATGGCCTCCCCAAGATTTACAAAGAAGGAACACCATTCAGACCCATAGTCAGCTCCATAGGCTCACCTCTACAGAACCTTGCCAAATTTCTCGCCAAACAACTTCAGCCCTACACAGAATCCATCTCCTCACACATACAAAACTCATTCCACTTCATAGAAACAATAAAGAAACAAAACCTACAACCCAGCGACCTACTCGTGAGCTTCGATGTCACATCCCTCTTCACCCAAGTGCCTATCAAAGAAGCCCTGACAGCTATCCAAAACAAATACAATCCCCCTAAGCACATCCTAGATCTGACCAACCACTGCCTAACCAACACATACTTCATCCACAATGGACAAAGATACAAACAGATAGAAGGAGCACTTATGGGATCACCCCTCTCACCCGTCATCGCAAACCTATACATGGAACACTTCGAAACCAATGCCTTAGACAAATCTGAACACAAACCCAAACTCTGGCTCAGATATGTAGATGACACTTTTGTAATTTGGCCACATGGGAAAGAAAAACTGGACAACTTCCTCACACATCTCAACAGCCTATACCCCAAAATACAATTCACGATGGAAATAGAAACTAACAACCAACTCCCCTTTCTGGATGTCCTAATCTACAAAAAACCCAATGGCTCCCTAGAACACACCATCTACCAGAAAAAAACACACACCAACCGCTACTTAAACGCACAATCCCACCACCACCCTGCACAGATCAACTCCGTAGCCAAGACCCTCATCTCCAGAACCAAACGCCTAGCCGACAAAGACCACCTGCAAACTGAATTACACACTCTTACAAACGTATTAATCTCCAACGGATTCATTTTCATGTTCATTTTGCGAAGTGAATTATGAATCGGGCCCAGACATCAGTTTTACTCTCCCTGATGCCTAATCTTATAATCTAATTAATATAGCATCTACAGGACTTTATAACTGATCCTCTGGACCATTATATTTCTATAACTGTATTTCTATAGAGCTCAATGTGGTATCACTGTAATGTACTTTATTATTAAAATATAACTCTAAAATTAAAGACAAGCAAGAATGTAATTCAATAAGCATTTTTATTAACAGCATAAGTAAAAATAATATGCCTAAAGTCTAAAATGGTATTGCTGAACATGGCACAAATATACGGAAGAGGAAAAACAATGTAAATGTGCAATTTTAAATGCTATTAATGCAGTTCTGAGGGGGCTACCTTTGGGGCACAATTACATATTTCATACATTATAATACATGAAGAAATATGATTACAGCCATCCAAGCAAGTGCACAAACTCACTGTCTTTGGATGACTCATATGGATATGAGGGCCCTATATCATTATACTCTTTCAATTACTATCCTTTAAAAACTAAAGAGTTCTGCTTATAAAATCAATAAGAAACTAGCAGATTTTAGAATGCTGGTTGAAATCAGAAATAATTCTATAAGAGGAAAGATGCTGTGTTAATGGCTCTGTTGAAATACTAAGACTTTTACAATCATATATAGCTATATTAGATTACATGAGAGCATTGTATTATTAAACTATAAAGCTGTAATTCCATCTTTACTCTTTACTCTTTAATATTGATGAACTGCTATAAATCTGAGATTTGCAATACTTTGTAGAATAAAATGATATTGAGTATTACGAGCCATCAAGTCGGTATCAATTCTTAGGAACCATACAGAAAGATTTTCTCCGTGACCATCTCTCCCTAACCTGGTCCTTCAGGTCTTTCAGTGGCACATTGACCATAATTGAGTCCATTCACTTTGCTGCTGCTCTCCCTTTTCTTCCCTTTCTTTCCATTTTTCCCATCATTACAATTTATTCAGATCATTTGTGCTCTGAGTTAAGAACTCTAGGTTGATTTTTTTTGATGATCCGTTTGTTTGTTTGTTTATGTTTGGCTATCCGTGGTATTCTAGTAATCTTTTCTACACCAAAGTTCAAAAGTGTCAAGACTCTTTTGATCTGGTTTTTTTCAAAGTCCAACTTTTATTTTCACAAAGTGCCACAGAGAATACCATTGCTTGCACTATTCTGATTTTTTTTTAAGTATAGATGCATCTGAACATCTTTTTCAATACCTTAATGGCTGTTCTAGTTTGCTGGTCTCTGGCATATTTCTTGATTGCTTTTTCTTTCATTGTCGATGGTTGATCTTAAAAGGCAGAAGCTTCAGTATGTTATAACACCAGTTTTGTACCGTCGTTGTTAGGTTGATCTTCTTTAATATAAATATAATAATTAATATTTAATATTATTCCTATTTTTTCAGTGTGCTTCTTGAAATATATTACTAGAGGTTACAGAGCCTTCAAATTTTTGTCTATCAGATAGGTATCAGCAGTGTAATGCAGTTTATTGATGTTTCTCCCTTCATTCTTAAAACTACACCATCTTCTTCCAAGCCAGCATATTGATTGCATTACTTCTTTATCCACCTGGATCTACTCTGTTTCATTATATTCTATCCATACTGTGGCTTCCTGACCACTATATGAGTTTTGCATGAAAGGAACAAAATGAACTGGTTCCCATTTTTCTAAGCACATTCCATAGCTTGATGTGATCAACTTAATCAAAGGACTTTCTTCTATAGGAGGCATGGTGACACAATGATTAGATTGCAGTATTGCAGGCTAACTCTGCCCAATGCCAGCAGTTTGATACTGACTGGCTCAAGACTGACTTCCATCCTTCCGAAGTCAATAAAATGAGAACCCAGATTGTTGGGGACAATATGCTGACTCTGTAAACTGCTTAGAGAATGCTGTAAAGCACTGTGAAGCTGTATATAAGTCTAAGTATTATTGCTATAATCAATGAAATATACAGTATTCTGACTTTTTTTTTTTTTTTTTGCTATCCTTTGGCTTTCTCCATTATCCAGCATACAACAACAACAATGTCTCATGTCCCTTAGTCTTTTCTAAAGCCAGCTTGACTATCTGGCGTTTCTTTTTCCATGTAGGGCTCTAACCTCTATTGCATGATCCTAAGCATAATTTAGCCAGCATGTGATTGTAGAACAAAAGGTGTGAGAAAAATAATGGCTCTCAAATTAAGATAATGTCTAGAATTGTAAGATGTTTCTTGGCTCAGCTTAGCACAGCTCACAGAGCAATTTCCACCACTTTATATTAAAGCTCACACTAGGAACTGTTTTTGAAGAAAGCAAGGGGCTGCAGTGGGGAGGCAGAGAATTCCTGTTTAGTCAAGTTAAAGATTGAGCCAATACAATTTTCTAAAGTTAACATCCATATTGATTTTACCTGAAAGAGGCTTATTTCCCAGATGAGAAGCAATACTAATTAACAAGAAAACGTAACCTAATTTTCTTGTTTTTATGTTATGGCCTTGACAATCTGCAGAGAAAGGAGACCATATTTAAACCTCCCATTATTTTCTTAGCAATTCTTATTTTGGTCAGCTGTATAGCATAATCCAAAATGTTGTACTCTGTTTAATTGACTCTTTCTTCTCGCTTGCTAAATTCCAGAGTGAATTAGGTACTAATGCTTTGGATTTTATATAAAGTCTCAATGGTTACTCTTTTTTGCCTTTGTTCTATTTTAAAACTGAATGTTAGCAAGGATTATATGGTCTCTTTGCCTTCTTTTTCTATCTTCAAGGAATATATTTTAAATTTTAGCTCCCAATTTTGCCAAAAGCATAGCTTTTCTTGATATTTGAACTCAGAAAACTAAATTATTTTTTCCGTTAACAAAAAGGAGCTTATAAAAAGAACTAGTAGACTTTTGAAAATCAAGTTACAGATGTTTTTGTAAGACTGATTTTGCTGGGAAATGATCTGTGGAATGGAAAATAAAAGACTGTGCATATTTACAATTGATTAATTATTTGCTAAATAATACACAATCACAACTGATTACTTAGTTGCAAACTGCAATAGTATTTAAATGTGTGATTTAAAAGGCATGTATATTCTAGCTGGCATTTGTAATAGGATATGGATTACAACTGTGTAATTGAATGATATTCAATTAGAATGCTTAAAATTAAGTGAAGCTGATTGTTTACTGAGCTATTACATTTCAGTGTGTTGTTCTTTGGCAAAACTCCAGTATTGGTGAAATGCAATGTTATCTACCCCCTTAGTCTTGCTCTCTTGAGCAATGCATAGTCATTTAATGTATCTGGGTCCAATAAACAAACAAATAAAACACAATGTCATAAAACATCAGGTCAAATGCTAATTTAAATGTTCCCAGTCTCATTAGTTAATCTATCCTTATTTAGACCAATTGATGACATGGTGTGCAGCCTGCATATATTATATGTTTTACAGATATTTTTTAAAAGCACAATATACATTCTATCTTTTAAATTGAATTTGCAATGAATTAATAAAAAAAAGTTATAATGCTCTTCAACACTTGCACAGCAGTTACTTGGAGCATTTTGTGTCCAATCCAAATTTTAAAAATAAAACAGAGAGCTAGGTGATTATAAATCATGCCTCCCAAGTGTGACATGTAGGGATCAGCAAATCAATCTCTTCCTAGTTAAAGTCCTATTTGCATATCCATCTATGAATATTGCCTGTTGAAATGAACACATTTTATCTGTATTTTTCCTCACCATTTGGTATATAATTTCACTTCAGTATGTGGGACATAACAAGTGCACTTTAATAGAACACCCAAACAAATTGCTCTTCCATCCCCAATTACATGAGGGAGGTATCTGTCTGTGTCTGACTCCCGATGACTGCTGGACAAGTCCCTGCAGTTTTTGTGGCAGCATTTTAGAAAATGGTTTGCCCTTGCCTCCTTCCTAGAGCTAAAAAGGAGTTACTGGCCAAAGATCATCTAGCTGGCTTTGTGTCTAAGGTAGGACTGGGATTCATTGTCTCCTAGTTTCTAGCCAGATGCCCTAAATTGCTAAATTAAACTGGCTCTCAGGAGAGACTAGCTGATTAAATCGGGGTCCCCAACCTATGGGCTGTGGCCCACTACTTAGCCGTGGACGACTGGCCACCAGGCCGCGGGACAAGCTGGCCAGTGTGCGCCATTCGTGCTAGTGCCCATGGACCCATTTGCACCTGTGCATGGGGCTAGCGGTGGTGGCTAGCGCCTACGCAAACAGGGCTACTAGCACATGCATGAGTTGCATGGCCCATTTGCGCCTGTGCACGGGGGCTAGCAGCGGTGGCTAGCACCTGTTTGCATGCACAAATGGGGCCACTAGAGCCATGTGGGTGCACACGTCCCTGTTTCTGCACGCATATGCATGCACACGTGCACAAATTTCCCAGCTGCTCCCTTTTCCTCCGGGCCGCCAGCATGAAAAGTGGTGACCTCTAGGCTTAAATTATATATTAGGCAATAATTTGGCAAGTTTGCAAATGTTTAAAAAAAATGCTGAAAACAATGAAAATAATTATTTTGAAAAACAACTCTATGGAGAGAACCCAAAGTAATGAGAACACAAGAAATGTACACTTGTAAGGGAGTCAAGGGGGCAAATGACAAAATAGGCACCATAGTGCAAATAGCATGATTTATATACATGCATCAGATATTCAGAATGCAAATATGTCAGAACAGGTCTTCTGTAATGACATCACCATATGTGTTACCATTTTTGCACCATTATGGCTTTTCTATGGACACCCATAGCATAAAAGCTGTTATGCCAGAGGACAAGCATGTTAGAAAGGTGTAAAATTTATTTGGTATTTTCAAAGAAAAAACAGACAAGTTATCTTCAGGAATACTGTAAAAAGAAGATAAATGTTCTGACTCAGGGTTGGCGCGCAAACAGCACATGCTAGGCGGAGGCTTGTCAGCATTTATCCTCCCAAATCCCACAAAACAGCAATTCCCAGTCTGTTCCTAAAGTATCTGCACACTAATTACAGTCCCAAAGCAAAGCTCAAACACACGCACATGCACACACTCTGTGCAACTTCCTGGCAATGGAAGGCCAAGGAAGCAGCAATGCTCTGGGAGCAAGTCCTGCTCTCAACCTTGACAAACTTCACGACGGATGACTTGGAAATTCGCGGCATGGAGAGTCCACCGGGAATGCAGCAAAAACCTGGAACGTAGCCGTGTTGCCATTAGGCCGTAGACGTCAAGGCAAAGAACCAAACACAAGTCCAGAACAGCAAGGATTCTGGAACAAAGTTCTTTTCGGAGCTGTGGAGAGTGTTGCACAAAATACAACACTTGTTCCCAACAAAAGCACCTCCTCATAGTGTCTCCTTAAATGCTACTATCCAGGTGATCATTATGAGGAGGGGCAGGGCACTCTCCTCTTGAGTAGTCAGGTTGCCCTGCACTGACTCTGCCTTCTCTCCATTCGTGCTTGGGAATCGGGCGGGGAAGGTATTTTCTCCTCTCCAGAGCTATGCCGCTCCTCTGCTCGACTGCCTGCCCTTTCCATCTCCTCCCCCTTACCTTGGTCAGCCTGCACCCTCTCTTCCTCCCTGCCTACTCTTCTGAGGCCTGAGGGACCCAGGACTGCCTCGTTCTTGCTCCAGATCATTCCTCATAAACCATAGGGACTGCACCATCCCCCCTCCTCCTCCTCCTTGGACCCGGGCTCCAACGGGGCTATAACAATACCTTGCAAACATTTTATGGAACCGTTATTATAAAAACAAAGTGACTGTTTTTCATTTCATTGCATCAAACTGAACTTATCAAACACTAATATTAATACTAATACTATAATGACTCCATGCCAAATACACCACATAAGAATAAATGATTGCACTGGCTTACTGGATTATGTGTTAACAAAAGTGATCTTGTTAGGGCTGTGGAACTGCATAGGAGGCAAACTGTATACATTCTGAGTCTGGTATTTATCAAATAAATTACATAAGTATAATCAATAATACACACTGCTGAATAGTGGCTGAACTGACCAAACATTTTAGCGCATTTTATCTCTATCTGATCACTCTAAACAAAGCATTTCTCGACATTAGCAATTTTAAGACACTTGGATCTGAGTATTCTCCCAGACAGCATGTGAAGTCCACACTCTTAAAGAGGTCAAGTTTGAAAATCACTGTGTGTTGTTTTCTTGTTTTACTTGTATGCTATTCAAAGTCATTTTTGAGAAGGCAGCTACATAAATAAATTAAATTAATAAATTAGATACATATATCTTGTAGTCTTCATTTAAGACAACCATTGGTTTATGTTTAAAAAGTCATTATTCTCACTGTTATGAGAAAAAAAAAACAAGGGTTGGATGATTCCTAGTACATTAGCAATAATACTATGGAAATTACTGAAAATTCATACTGTGTGCGATTAACATATCTAATACATATTATTAAAAGTAAGATTCAAGAACTCTCACAAATATAGCTACTTGTAACAAAAATATGAAAATATTATGTAATCAGTCACAACACTTCACAACAAATACATGTTTTCTACTTTTTCAGGTATTTTACCAGTGTGCCTTTTCCCATCATCTAGGAAACTGGTTGCCTGCCCTGGAATTTCTCTCCACGTGTCAGGTCCCCATTTTAACCCTATGCCTATTTTCTACCTTTCTGTAGCCTTTTTTTGTGGCCTGCCATTCTGTTGGGAGGGGGGAGCTTTTGGGATTGCTTTGCACTGTCTGCAAGAAGCTCCCCAGGGCAGGGGTAGGCAACCTTGGCTCTTTTATGACTCATGGACTTCAACTCCCAGAATTCCTGAGCCAGCATAGCTGCCCCAGGGGATGGAATGTCTCTCCGTTATCAGAGATGGTTTGCACTTGGAGCCAGAAGAAATTGAAAGTGAGAAAGACCTTGAGGAGCCCGCCGAAAAGACCAGCTACCAAAACACCTGTGGATTGGCTGGGATTCAAATGAACTCTGAGACTCTGGGGGGAGGCGTATTGAATGTTGCTTTTAATATACTGCTTCACGGGTTTTTCTCTCAGAACTTGCCTTGATTCCCTGCTGTCACTAGCCCCTAAAAAAAGTTCCAACCAATCAGAGCACAGCCAACCCCCCCATCCAATCAGAGCACAGCCAAGCTCCTAACCAATCAGAACACACCTCCATCCAATCAGAACACAGCCAAGCTCTCATCCAATCAGTTCATACCCCCACTGGCAGTTAAAAGGAAGAAACAGCTACGATCACACATTGCTCCTAGAAGCACGAAGCCGAAAACACCAGCCTGAAGATGACAAACGAGACTTTGTTGAAACGTCGCCAAGACACTTCCAATTTGACGTGGGAGAAAACCCGAATAACCAAAGACCTACATACAAACACTCACGAAAACATCAGAAAACAAATATATATATATATTTGTTTGGTTATTCAGGTTTTCTCCCGCGTAAAATTGGAAGTGTCTTGGCGACGTTTCGACGAAGTCCCATTCATCATCTTCAGGCTGGTGTTTTCAGCTTCGTGCTTCGAGGAGCAATGTGTGGTCTTAGCTGTTTCTTCCTTTTAACTGCCAGTGGGGGTATGAACTGATTGGGTGGGAACTTGGCTGTGTTCTGATTGGGTGGAGGTGTGTTCTGATTGGTTAGGGGCTTGGCTGTGCTCTGATTGGCACAGGGGGAAGAGGTGGCCAGGCCCGAGACCCCACCAGATGATCGGGCTAGCATCATACAAGTTACTTTGATGCAAAGCGATAGGAGATGTTCCCCCCCCCCAGCCTAGGAGTCGTGAGTAGTAAAGAAGAAATCAACCGTAGGAGTGCAGAATTTGAAAGCACGTCTTACATGAGTAATGCAAGGATCAACCGACCAGGCCCCGTCACGAGGTCTATGAGCCGAATGCGGGCGCGGTTGCACTCATAAGCGAGCTTCCCCACCCTCTGGCTTTTACACCCTGACGATGATGGCAGTGATACAGCCATCGAAAGCTCGGTTATTTATCTATTAAATACTTGATTGCTTTTACTTCCTGGTGGTATACACACACACACACACACACACATACATACTGCAAGACCATGTACTCCAAATAAAATCCACCCTAACCAGATAATACATATGAGATTGGAACATTGAGAGTGCCTTTCCCATATGAAATCTGGAGAACTGCTAGAAGCTCAATCTCTTCAGCTGTGGCATCAAATATCTGGAACTGTCCCATTTTACAATCATGAAGACTATGATGTGTAGACTCCAATACAGTCATGTCAAAGACTACCTGTATACACATACCTCCATACACACCACTACATATCCTATAAGAGACCCACTGTGTTGTCTTTTTCTTTGTCTTGTCTTTGTAATGCAGTAGGCCCAAGTTATATAAATTGTTTTTTTTAAATTTTGTTCAGTGCTACTGAGCAATCTGTCAGCAAGCTGCATTGCTGGGAGTACAGTGTACACTGTTGTTGTTTTTGTGCTTACCTACATTTATGTTGTAAAGTGATTTGGTTTATTCAAGTGAGCCAGTTTTTGACCACAACAGAACACAAAAGCTTCCATGTCCATCAGGAGTGTCATAATCACAGCATGATTCAAGTCACAATGAAATGTGGATCCAAGACCTGGTTTCAGACTCTGTTATGTCTTTGCTTTGTTCCTTTATATTTTTCCACAACTCACAAATATTAATCAGAAAGATATTTCTTTACTTGCAAACACAGTATGCTAGAAGTAGATCTATTTATGGCACAGTAGTTATAATGATGCCACATACAATCAATCAAAAGAGGTTATCGGTTTATTCCTTTATTGCAAGAAATTTCTAGAAATCAATAGTATCATGTTTTGATTCTAGCTTATTATTTTATTCCAAGTACTTAACTGTCACTAAACCTATGAATTTTTGAACTGAAAAGCAAATCAACATAAAATGAAGCAAGAAAAGATTTTAAAGCAATATCCAAGCATGGAAGAAGATTTGGAATGCAGAAATGCAGGGGAATTTCTATAGTAATAGAAAGTATATGGGAAGAAAAGCTAAGATTATATATCTGTAATGGATATGATGGTGAACTTTGAATAGAGTTCACATCAGACATCTCATCAAGCCAAGCCAGAAGAGATTGCAAAAAGATGAGGGTTCCAAGGCTTAATGAAATTACCCAGATCAAATGACTGCTGAACAACATTCTACTTGACCTGTGCAAGTTTCTGTCCCCAAGCAATTTTCCAGGAAGCTTAGTGTCATATCCCCATGACTTATCAAGCCTCCTGAGTTGGGTACGGGTTCTAAATTCCTACATTTTTCTCCATTATTGGGGGTTCTCTAACTATGAGTAATCAAAAATATACTTATTGAAAATATGCAGTCTGATACATTGTTGCATTCTGTAAGGGTTGGTCTGATTTATATTGTTATGTTTATGGGACATTTCATTGCTTTAGCTGCACAATTAAAGTGATTAAATACACTGGGCCTCTATGCATCACAAAGTGAAAAGTGCATGTTTTCAGCATGTGTGTTTGATTTAATGGAGAAAGCACCCTAGGAATAAAGTCTAATTTCCCCCCTAAATTATATATTAATAAGAATAGGTTAAACAGTACCTAGTGTTCTTACAATCTGTGAATAATGTTCCATTATATCTACCTTTTTTATTTAGAATTTAGTAATTTCAGATTAGTTGCCAAAAGGGAGTTATTTTTATATAGTGAATAAGAAATATCTGCACATAAAATTATAACAAAAAAACAAAGGAAAAGTCTTATAAATTAACAAATTAGCAGTTAAGCCAGGTATAAAACTGGTTTGTTAGATTGAATACCTGGACATACAGTTCAGTTGCTGGCAGTTGTCAAAAGGTAATAAATGGGTGTTAGGGAAGTCTTCTGAGGGAAGTAATTCCCAAGAGGACATCGCTGTAGAAAATGTCCTCTATTTTATTGCCACCTCTTACCCTAAAAACAGGCCACCTGAAAGAATGTCAATAATTACCTACAAGTGTTGAGAGAAACCACCACTTCAACTGATCTGATCTCTTTATGATACTGTTAACGCTAATATATTTGTCATCCCATAGAAAGTGCAAATATGTTTTAAAAGCTCAATCATACCTGAATTTAATCTGAAGGAGACTCAGTCAAAATCAGTAGGACCTATTCTACACACATAAAAAGGTAAGATAAAGGACTTCCTGTGGATTTTACTCTGCTAGTCGTTGCTGACTATAGGGGGGCAGGGCATTCATTCAAGGCCACTGAGCCAGCACTATCTGAAGACATCTCTATGGTCATGTGGCCAGCATGACGTCGCAGAGCACTGTTATCTTCCCATCAAAGTGGTACCTATTTATCTCCTCGCATTTGCATGCTAGGCTGGCAGGAGCTGGGGCAAGGATGGGAGCTCACCCTATCATGTGGCACTCAGGTCTTAAACCTGGGTTTCTGGCTTTCCAACTGACAAGCCCAGCACCCTAACCCTTGAGTCACTGTGTCACCAACCAAATACGTAGCTTTGATCAAAATACAAAATGATTTCAATCCAACTTCTACAGCCTTACCGTGTTTCCCCGAAAATAAGATCAGATTTTTTTTTGCCTCCAAAAGAGGCACCAGGTCTTATTTATGGGGGGTGTCTTTTATACTCACCTCTGGCACCGACAGCCCCGCCCAGCCAATCCACTTCTTCTGTAGCCGAAGGAGCAGCTTCATTCTGCAGCTGCATTCCAGCCTGCATTGTGCAGCCAGGCCTTTCCGGAAGGCCTCTGCAGCTGAGAACTGAGCAATGGATTCAATACATAGCTCGGTTCTCAGCTGCAGAAGTCTTGCAGAATTGAGCTATGGATTCATTGATACAGTGACACATATTAAACAAGGTAGAAAAAACATGCAAAACATGGCTTCTAGAATTCTTTCCAACTCCTATACTAATAGTGGCCATAACAGGCATCTGCATTTTGTTCTGTGTAACACGGTGTTCTCTTAGTCTGTGTGTGCGCACAAACATTTTTTCCCCAGAGATTAATTAAGGAGAGTTAAGCATAGGTGTTGCCTGTACACAGCCATTTTTCCAGGAATATGTCTGCTGTCCTATCCTATCCTATCCTTTAATGTTTTGTCCTCTGGTCTGGAGTATCTAAAAGAATTCTGTTAAGCATTTGTTTTGGCATAAGATATTTCAAGACAGAAAAACTGGCTTTTTATGTCCTCTATCATAGGCTTCTTATCATTAACATGATTCAGTCATAAATTGCATTTGCTATTGGTTTCCCTACATGTAACAACTCCCTTTCCTGCCTTCCCTCCCCAGTAATTTTTTGGGGGTTCCCTAGAGCGCTCACAGTATCTTCCCTTAGCCATCTGTGATGACAATATGGCATTTATTTTGAATTTTCTGTTTCACAGTACAATATACAATCTTTCACATCTCCAAAAGCTCAAAACGCCCATTCACAAGACAATAAATTTAGGAAACTGGGAAAGATAAAAAGCATTGCAAACACACTTTTTTCTCCCAAGTTACAGAAGGTACAAAGAGAAGACGGAAAATGTGATTTTAGCAAGAAATAATATAGAAAGAAAATAGCAACATCAATAAATGGTAATATGGGGATTTTTCCCCCCTTACTGCCAAATTCTGGTTAGATAAGTCAATCCACCAGAAGCATTCATTTCACCAGAGACTGTTCAAGGGAACTTCCCACAGGCTTCTGTACTATGGGCAGCTGAAATTCATTTATGATTGCTAGTAAAAAAGAAAAAGGAAAAAAAACCTTGTTGGTGATAATTACCGATGTATAACCATATCAATCCTAAGTAGCCTATATCCATTATTTAAATATCTGTGTTTATTTAATGTGTTCAGTATGTCATATCCAATTTTATTTAAGTTCTTATTTGGATACAAAATGTGTTGCTTTCTCATTGACAATATCTGAGAATAAGTAGCCATGTCATCTTTTAGTGTAGTTCATCTGGATTATACTTAATCTGCAAAATAAAGTATCATATTACAATCCAAAAATCTGAAATTCCATTCACTGCAGTTAGTCTTAAATAAAATTGATCAAAATTTAACTATCAGTAAAAGCTAGTGGATGTATATTTTTAATCCAGACCATGTCATGAAGGACACTCATAATATATTTTGGAGATTTTATATCAGTATTTCTAGATTCTGTTTGTTAACATCTATCCATTTTTGCACAAACATAAAAGTACTTTTGATTCTATACTTTCATAAAGAGGCACCAAGATATACCCAAAATGACAAAATAAATCACAGTTGTGAACCCATCAATGTGATAAGAATTCAGCAAACGTGCATTGATCACAGATATGTATAATCCCCAAAGAAGTTTCATACACAAAATAGCCTGTGTTCATATCATCTCATTTACATTGTCCACTCATGAATTCCTTCCAGTAATAATGCTAGTTTCTACAGTATTGATTATATTTAGTGTAAGCTCCCTGTTCAGATTAGTTTGTGTAGCCTATGCCTTCAAATACATGTGCATGATCACATTTATATGAAAGCACAGACTGGCTCACAACCTTCGCACAACTATGTCAACCAATTGTCTGATTCAGAAATTCTGGGTCACTGATTGAAATCCTAGTAATCCCTGGCTACCAAGGTTTACAGCCTTGCTAATCAACCAAATGAAGCTAAGTAACAAGTTCACTTGACCGGAAATGTAATCGAAAACAACAATTACATCTATTACATATAAACTGTTCTAATAAGATTCAGGAAGCAAATGATTTTCTATGTTAGGAAAAAAATATCAGCTGTTTTGTGAAAGAGGTAGAGTAATCATTATTTCGATATATGAATAAAAATGACTGTCTACAACAAGGAGCGATCAAAATCAAGATGGCATTTAGATAGCTTTCCAATCACATGGGAACTATTTAGGAGCGAGAAACTCCAATGTATCATGCAGGAACATTTCAGTGAGATGTCAGCCATGGAATGGGCGATGTTCATCTGATGTCTCCCACAGAATCAGCAGCTTCCCCCAGAGCAGCAGGCAAACTATCAATAATATTCCACACAGCTCTCTGACCTACACGGCTGGGTCATTTAAAGGTACTTTCAGCATCACTGGAGCTAATCAGGAACACACAACCACATAATACTAAGACATCTCATCAATATGACAGCTGCACTGAAATATGGGACTTTAAGAAAATAGCCTATCTCTTATATCCAAGTAGAAATGTTTATTCTGCAAAATCTCACAAGAAAAGCATATTTTAAAATACCTCCACGACTTTTAAAGGGAAAAAAATGTTGTTGAGGGAAAAACTTCCTTTCAGACAAGCTAGTTTTCTCCATGTTGGATTGTTATTGTTGTTTTTAACAAGGGAAACGTTGAGGATAGGCTATCTAGAGCCCAAAGCCCAGGAGAGAGAATATGATACTTTTTATGTCAACTGAATATGTATTCTGCTAGGCCATTATTAGATGTCATCTAATAAACACTGTTTAGCAGTGCTTTTTTTGGTTATAGAATGCACCGGAACAGAGTTCTGGCACCGTTTTTCGACGGATTTTCCAAGTTTTAAAAGTAACTTTTGAAAATTTGATGTTTGGTCCATGTGGACTTGAATTGCCCTGTCGAGTGTAGCAGGTCGGCAACAAAATCATTAAAATGGTGCATGTGGGCTGCTTGTGTGTCTGCATGCTGCGTACCAGTGCCGGTCCACGGACCAGGGGTTGGGGACACCTGATTTATGTTATATTATAACTTAAACTATTGTTGTGAATATGCAAACTTGTCCAAAAAGGAAGTTTCTGAGGCATTAAAATCTGCTTCTACACATATGAAGGAAATTGAAAAGATACAGCTTTTTAAAAACTCTCTTCCTCCTTCTCCTCCTCCTCTTCTATCCACCAAGCATGGACAAAATACCTGAGCAGATAGAGCTTTTCTCTAGTCAACTGTAATGTTAAAATCTGTTCTCTTGCTTGTTGTCATTCTCAGTCACCTTATTTCCAGCTACCCCACATGAGGAAAAAAAAATAGGAGAAAGGAGATCTCTGTCAGGTCTGAACACTTTGCCCTTTGCTGGAAACTGGATTGAAATCAGTGGTAGCCCTTGCTTTTTCAGAAGAGAGGAGAGTAATCACATTGATATTAAGTAGTCAACTGACACCAGGCCTGCCCCAATTAAGAAATTTAAGAAAATTAAATGAAGATGATGAAATAATGATAGGATAATTCTTGCAAGTGCAGAGGCAATATTGTTTTATGATATATTTTCTTTAATTCTTTAAAGACATGGGGTGCAGTTAAACATAGTAACTAAACACTGGATTCTTTTCAAGAAGACTGTATGAAAAGGTATATTGCAATGCCCTTTTGGAGAGTGATAAAAAGTAGGAATTCCAGAACCAGCTATTTAACAGAAGATGTAGATTTAGTTGTGAGGAAAAATACAAAAAATGACATAACATCTGGTGTCAACATTTTTTTTTTTGCAATGTTTCCTCTTAGCTGTATTGGAGGAGGTAAGTAAGTAGAAGGCAATCAGGGGCTCTGTTAGAAATTACTTGTATTTATCAATTTCTTTAATATAGGTTTCTCCTACATAGTGACAAGAATTGGAGCCTCTGGCTAGATTCACATATTACACTAACCCATTATATGGTTAGGTAGTTGGGGTTAGTGGGTTATGTGGTTCACAAGACATTAATTTATGGTTTTTCATTAATGTGTTAACATGGTCAAGTGTGATTTATTCAATAAATTTTGTTTAGAATTGCAAAGATCAAGTGACTGAAACCTATTTCTTAAACTGCTCAGAACCTTAGCAACTCTAAGAAGCAACTGGCTGGGGAATTCTCAGAGTTGGAAGATCTCTATAGAAGATTCATGAATCTTGTCCAAGAGATTTCAGTAAACATTGTGTTTCAAGATTACCTGCTCACTTGGCAGCAGGATCATAATTTGATTCCAGTGCCAGGACAACTACAAAGATTACCCTTATAAAGATAATATTTTGATGAAATCATGCCTTAAATAAAACAAGGGTTTTGGTCTTAAGGCTGCTACCTCAGGCTAACTTTGTAATGTTATCTTTTAAATGAAGTAACAAAAGAACAACCTCTACATAAAAATTAGCTGTTCATGGGTTTTACTTGTGTATTATTATGAACCACAACAGCTCATTTTTTAAAAAAAATGTCACCATCTATGTCAGAAGTCCCCAACCTTTTGGGCAGCAGGGACCAGTGCCACGGAGAAAGGTTTTTCCCGTGGACCAGAGGGTGGGTAATTTTGAATACTACCTGCATCCCGAGGATGGAGCTTTGCTTGTTTGTGCGGTCCGCTTGCTGGCATGCTGCGGACCGGTGCCGGTCCACACACTGGGGGTTGGGGACCCCTGATCTATGTTATAAACTATTGTTGTGAATATGCAAACTTGTCCAAAAAGGAAGTTTCTGAGGCATTAAAATCTGTTTCTACACATATGGAGGAAATTGAAGAGATACAACTTTTTAAAAACTCTCTTCCTCCTTGTCCTCCTCCTCTTCTATCCACCAAGCATGGACAAAATACCTGAGCAGATAGAGCTTTTCTTTGGTCAACTGTAATGTTAAAATATGTTCCCTTGCTTGTTGTCATTCTCAATCATCTTATTTCCAGTTACCCCACATGAAGAAAAAAATTAGATTTATAGATTCTTTCCTGTAGGAAAGGCAGGGTATAAATCTAATAAATAAAGATTTATAGACAAACAAGAGAAGATGGATAACATGAATCCCAAGTATCTTTCTTATCCATGAAAAGATGAACTATGGTTATTTGCTCATTGAGAAATATATCAACTCATCACCAATATCCATTAGTGAGTAAAAAGTACACAATGGCTTATATATTATATAGAAACATATCCATACTTTTTTTACTTGATACAAAAAGAATAGCATTTTAGTATGGCATCATATATTAGAATTAAAATGGCTAACACTGCTACTTATTATTATTAATATCACTGCTAGTGTTGATCAAAGCCTCCCACTCCCCATCCCCCATAGCGGATGCTGCATGAATGAACTAAGAACAGCCCCAAAATTAGTTTTAGCTAGCATTTCAGTTGACAGAGTCTCATGCAGGCCACTACTGAGGCAGAATTCATTTCAACTGGAGAAGTCCATTTGACACACAAGGTGGAACTTGAAGCACAGGTCTTAAGAATTTGAAACACCTTATTTCTAAAGCTGTTGCATTTTTATAGCCACAGAGCCACACCAAAAAGCTCAGTGCCTTAGTTTGAATGGCAGGTACATTTCTTGCCCTACATTAAACTATATTTAAAACACCGTTATGATTCTTGTGCATCTTTTCCACTCTTGTCTAACATAATTCAATGTTTGGAAATGGAATTTCATTATAATTAAATAACCCTCTATTAATAGATTGACCTATCAATCAAAAAAGATGAATATATTATACACAGGTACCTCAAGTTTTAATGGGTTTCCTTAGCTTACTGCAGTGGTGGCAAACCTATGGCACGAGTGCCAGAGGCGGCACTTGAAGCCCTTTCTGTGGGTACACATGCTGTTGCCCCAGCCTTGCCTCCCCCCATGACCCCCTCCTCTCCAGCAGCCCCTCTGAAGGAGACTCGCCTTCGAGCGTGGCCCACATGGAGCAGCACAACCAAGGACATGGCAGCCAGGCAGCATAGAGAAGACTCTGCCCTCATACCCCATCATGCAGTTGATGCTGCAGGGCGCGGGCAGAGGTGTGGCCGCCATAGTGCTGCTGGGCTGCCTGGGCGATCTGCGGTGGGCCCTGGAGGCGGTGAGTGGTCCTGTGGGCAGGTGGGGCAATAGATGGGGGGCAGAACGGGGAAGGGAAGGGTGGAGCAGGGGCAGGGCCAGTTTTTGGGCACTCGGTCTCTAAAAGGTTCGCCATCACTGGCCTACTGTATCAAAATAAGGTAGTCTATGTTGTGTAGTCTAACATTAAACACTATCAACATTGCTTTTAAGCAAATAATACACAAATGACATGAAATGGTTGTGAATCTGTTACTCAAATAATTCATGCTCTGCTAAATACAGCCCTATTAAATATGGAGTAAATCAATTAACAGCAAACCTATTTCCTTTTTTTAATAAGGGAATTGATATGCTTTCTTAATTTTTAATATTTTTATATAGAAGACTGGTTAAAAATTACATGCAGGTGGTTTGCCCTCTAATTTGCCAATATTCTATTGTACTTAATTAACTTCTTTTTATTATAAAAGCAAAAAACTCATTTCAAGTAAATATTAAATAATATGGATTTTATTTCCTGTAGTGGATAGAATAAAAAATGTCCCTGAAATTTTATGGCACCATAGGAGGTGAGCTACTATTTAAATAATACCAATAATTAAAAACTAATACACCAAAGGTGTTATTTTTCAAATTCCCCATTGCTTATAAAATGCATTTGCTGAAAGTCATACAATTAACCAGCATAAATATACTTTGCCTTATACCAATCAACTGGGCTTATACTTTTTTTTTTTTTGAAAGAAAGACAAAAGGTTCCTTTTTAAAAAGGCAAATTATTTTCTGGCACTTTAAAACAAATATGCTCCTAAGACTTAAATAGCCATTGTGGTTATGTTTTAGTCCAGTATGAAAAATTCCTCTAAGCAAACTAATCATAGCAGTTTCACTTTGGGACTTCTAGCTACTGTTCTTGCTACTAACCCCAAGTGGGGTGAGATCAGCAGTTTGCAGAGGTGGTCAAAGCAAACAAGATGGCAGACACGGCATTGTGATTTATTTATTTATTCTGCTAAAAATAAATTAGGATCTTTTGTTTATTAGGAGGTCACTTGTTTTCTTGCTGATGTTCTACTTATGTTAGTTATATATAAAAAAATAAAGTAGAAACAAAATATATCAATGACAAGCCACTTGAACTAAAAGAAGAATATGAAGAAAATTTCCCAATTTTGAAATAGCAAAATAGGTAAGCTCATGACAAGGATCAAAGTGCAGAATCTTTCAGGAAATTCCCTAAAGTTGATTCTGAGATGACAATTTTAGATTTAATTCCAAGGAAATAGGCACAGCATTTGCAGTTCCTGGGAATGTAGGACTCCTATATGACCTTAAATGGATCATAAATAATAAGATCTTAGAATATTGTGCTGATCATTGTTGACACATGAAGAAATCATCTATCTATGGAGACAGAAATAAAATAGACATTCTTAGGAAATAAAGACTGATTTAATCTAAATATGCACATTGCTTAGTATCATTAACACCAAGCTTCTAAAAGAACCATGTAACAGGGAAGTTCATTTTACCACATGAAAGCTTCAGCTGTTCCTGAAATTTTTGATGTTCTTTAGGGATAATGTTATGCATGAACTAGTATTCCAGAAAAAAAAACTCCCTCTTCTTGCCATTTCTCATGGCAAATTTATGTTTCAACAAAAAGTTTGGCACAGTTCCATTCTTTAGAGCAGTGGTTCTCAACCTGTGGGTCGGGACCCCATTTGGGGTCGAACGACCATTTCACGGGGGTCGCCAAACAAGGCTGTCCACCATTTTTCCCCCTTTTCTTTGGCCACGCCCCTGGCACCCGGTGATGTATAAGTGGTTGGGGGTCACCACAACATGGGGAACTGTATTATGGGGTCGCGGCATTAGAAAGGTTGAGAACCACTGCTTTAGAGAGAGTTACTGAAATCAGCTGGTCTCCCTTCTTCTCTCCACAGCACTGACAACTTTTAATTCAGCTTTTCTCTTAAGAATGTAACAGTCTGAATGTATGTATTTGTATGTGTGTGTGTGTGTGTGTGTTTGTGCAACAGAAGAATCTTTCATCAAGCCCTGTCTCAGCTTAAATTAATTACAATGACATGCATTTGAAAAAGGGAAATACAGTAGTACTTTAACACCAGCATTTGAGGCAGAGTAGATTACTTGGGCCAAAAATAAATAATACTGAGCTTTTAAACAATGTCAAATGTTGACATTTTAGATACAGATACTATGCATTTTGAAAATGACAAATGTTTTCCTAACAGAAGAGATAATGTTTCTGTCAGCCATAAGCTTAAGTTTGGATATAGGTTTGGTTTTTTTTTTACTGTTTATCTCTAGAAAACACTTTTAAAACAGGCACCTGCCAGTTATAACTTGCTTCCTATAGTTTGGTGTTTCCTTCTGTAACCTCCTTTTTTCTCCTGATAAAAAGCTCATCTCTGGAAAGCAGTGTAAACTGCCAATTAGGCTCATAACATTTTCTGCTCCAATCTGTGCTGCATTCAGTGAGATTGGATACTTTAATTGCACCAAGCTTGTATCTTATCAAAAGCTGTCTACAGGATCATTGGAGCCTCTGGGTTTGCAAGGAAAATCCAAATCAGAAACTAATGCTGATAGTTGAGTGCAATAGTTGGCCAATGCAATAATTAAAATGCTGAGACCAAGAGTTCAAGCCACTCAGAACTCTTCCTTGGATGAACATGAAAGCATTCATCAAACTGTGGCATATTGACATTACACCACTGTAAATGCAGCTGGCTCTCAGCACTGCTATAGAGGTCAGGCCAATTCTCACAGTCTTGCCATCTCATGGGGAAAATAATCAAATAGTCTCTGCATGTTGTTAGTTTATGTATTTAATTGTTCGACATGACTTCATTCATTCACAGACGGACATTTTAGAGGGCCACTCGTTTTCCTGACACACCTGAAAATTCTGGGTGCTTCAGCAGAACTTCTTTCTCAAAATGGAGAAGTTAGCTCATTGGCAACTAGCAAATAATACAAGTTTCATTTTTAAAATCAGCATATGCAGGGAAAAAATGTTATTAGGACATATTCTACCAACCACCTAACACTGGACTAATATACCATTTATAGTACTTCTAATGAAACTACATAACTGGATTTCACCTCTTATATTAAATATTAAAGAGTACTGATTTGGTTCTTTTATTCAAAAGCATCAACAAAATTCCAATTCTGTTTTTTTTTAATGCTAAAGTTTTGCCATATAGAAAATTATGGTGTGGTACAATTGCCATGTTGCCAGTCTCAGATCTTGGGAGGGGAGGAGGTTGGAACCATTGTGGAGCTTTACTTAAAAGGCAGATAAGGATTATGGGAGCTTTGGGATGTTACAGAAATGATTTAAGAAAGCAGCTTCTGTAGTCAAAAGGGGGGAAAGCACTACAAACACACCGTACAAGTCATATATGATGGGTTGCGATCCTATTTCAGATACCTTAATGTTGCTGCTTCTGAAGGGGCAGCCAAGCATACAGTGAATAATTTTTCATGTTAAATTAAATAATGAGGCATTTTATATTCACCTAAAAATGCTGCTTGTGCTAAACCTGGGGTGTCAAACTCGCAACGGCACGTGACGTTTCGCGACATATCTCAACTTTTTTGCCATTGCCGGCAACGAGGTGGGCGCGGTTTCGCTATGATGCATCTGGCCCACGGGCCAGCAGTTTGATACCCCTGTGCTAAACTAATCCTCCAAAACTCATTAAGTGGAAAAATACATAAGAGCAACCCAGGTCTTTGTTTAAATCAAAGTCCCCAAACTGTTCAGCTCTTCAACCTGTTCATGAAATTTCAGATTATTCATCAACATTCAAACAGTTGTTATAAGAAAATAATTTAATAAATATTATTTAAAAATACTGCAAATAATAATAATAATGGATAGTCCCATTGATCTTGGGAGGGAGTCAATATTGACCACTTTGGACAATCTTGGTTTAAATAATAAAATTTCTTCTGAGGGCTACTGCATTCAGAAAAAAAAATCATTCCCTTCTCATAAATTTCTCTCCTGATTGTATTCCCACTGTAGAATTTTTTAAAATAAGTAATAAGTAATAATAGTAAAGTTGGAAGAGACCTTGGAGGTCATCTAGTCCAACCCCCTGCTCAGGCAGGAAACCTTATACCATTCCGGACAAATGGTTGTCCAGTCTCTTCTTAAAAACCTCCAGTGTTGGAGCATTCACCGCTTCTGGAGGCAGGTTGTTCCACTGGTTAATTGTTAATTAACTGTCAGGAAGTTTCTCCTTAGTTCTAGGTTGCTTCTCTCCTTGCTTAGTTTCCACCCATTGCTTCTTGTCCTGCCTTCAGGCGCCTTGGAAAATAGTCTGATTCCCTCTTCTTTGTGGCAGCCCGAGATATTGGAACACTGCTATCATGTCCCCCCTCGTCCTTCTCTTCATTAAACTAGACATACCCAATTCCAGCAGCCGTTCCTTATATGCTTTCGACTCCAATCCCCTAATCATCTTTGTTGCTCTTCTCTGTACTCTTTCTAGAGCAGACATGTCAAACACAAGGCCCGGGGGCCGGATGCGGCCCACAAAGTGGTTTCATGTGGCCTGCAAAGCCATCCTGGAAACAGTGATGGAACGGCCCCTGCTGCCTTGGCCCTGGTCCAATTTTGTGGTGGCCATCTTGGCATTTGCCCCGGTTGACCATGCCTTGTCACTTGCCCCGGTCCCACTCCCTTCTGCCAGAGATCCTCAGATCTGTCCTACTCCTGCCCAGGCCCCCACAGTCACCCTTGATGCGAATGATGTAGAATTGGCCACGCCCTTCTAGTAGGCCACACCTACTCCATCCACGCCCACCCAATAGGCTGCACCCACTCTGGCCACACACACACACCCCCCGAGAGCAACCACAATGCTGATACGGCCCTCCAAAATTGACTTTGACACTCCTGTTCTAGAGTCTCAATATCTTTTTTACATCATGCTGACCAAAACTGGATGCAGTATTCCAAGTGTAGCCTTACCAAGGCATTGTAAAGTGGTATTAATACTTTACGTGATCTTGATTCTATCCCTCTGTTAATATAGCCTAGCACTGTGTTGGCCTTTTTGGCAGCTGCAGCACACTGCTGGCTCATATTTAGGTGATTGTCAATGCCATTTAATTGCTAATCTATAGTATGTTGTTTCTTATCACTGGCAATTTACATGCCTAAGTACAAGCCATTCCTCTGCTCCACTCCTGGGTTATATAAAAACAGACACATTTAAATAGACAAGACATGATGTGAGAATGCTGCTGTATCTTTAAAATGGATCATAAAGAACTGCTTAACAGCCATCAGTTTAGAAATTCAAGAATCAGCTAGAACTCATTCTATGCAGTAGCTTAAAAAGTAATCTAAAAGAGTCAATATTTATCTTATTCAAATCTGATTAGTAAAAGAAGCCATTTCAAACAAAGTAAAGCATTTTGCATTTACTTGTCCTGATATTTAATGAATAGTACTGTGCAGATACAGGCACTATTTATGGAAGATTTGCAACCACAGAAGCACAGATAGAGAAGGACATTTAAACAGTAAACAAGTAAACCTTTCATTTTTTTTAAAAAAAAGGTCTTTGTAAAGTATGTACATTTTATTCACAAATAATAAATTCCATTCTGTTTTACCAGTTGAGATGTCACCAATAGTCTTCATACATCACTACCTAAAATTATTCTCAAAATAAAGGCCAGTAACTTTTAAATCCTCAACATCCTTCATTTTTCCATTAAATTCTGTTTCCAATAATCAGATTAACATTTCTAAGAAATATTTGACTAACATTGATGAAAGAAATGGTAAAGCCACCAATTGTTAAACCCAAAGAAGATGTGCATTTATTAAACAAGTGTGTCCTTGTTAGTACAAAAAAGGCATTTACTAAACTATTTGTACTGCTATCATGAATCAAACCATTGGATTTTCAATAAGCTATTAATAAAAACACTGTTCAGTTCTGCTAAATCTTCTCATTTAGAACTGAGAAGCATTTAAATGTTACTCTGAATTTGATGAAAAACATAGAAAACAATATTACATTAAGGAAAGAAGAGCAGAAAAAAGATTATAAATGTAATTCTCTTTGAGACCAAACTACTTGCATGGTGCCTTCTGCTATTTATTCAGGATTCTAATGATCACACAATTTATACATGTTAAAAATTTTAAAATTACTTTACTGAATGAGATAATTGAGGGCAACTTCAGCAAATGTATATATTTGTAAAGGTCTGAAAATTTTATCACTTCAGAGAATTATTACAGAATCTTTTATATATCATCATTTACATAAAATCACAATAAAAATAATAAAATATCCATAGTTAAACACTTCTGTTTTGACCTTCCTAAAAGCCATCAGGGAAAGTGACAGACTGGGAACAGAGAACTTATTCCAGAAGGATTATTATTTATTGTATGGCACATTCACATCACATTTTGATAAAAAAAAACACAGATAAAAATACAAAATATGAAATATAAAGTCTAAAATACTATAAACCGATAGTCAGATTACAGGTTTTTTTGCTTCATTTATTACAGCTAGGAAATCAAGTCTCCATTATAGACTATATTTTGACACCCTGTCATTATATGTTGGATAGCTTGTTTTTTGGCCCCACAATCACAATATAGAGGGCATCTACACAACTATCATAGTGAAAATTTGGTTCATGTCACATAGCGCTGGTTAAATCCAGGTGATTTTTCTAAAATGCAATAATAAATAATCTTGGATTTCTGTGATAGTTTTCACATGGGCAAGATCTCCAATATCTGCCTCTAGAAAGTACACACTAAACAGATTGGTTCCACTTGAATGTGACAGTCTTGCAGTTACATAGATGCCAAGCTGTATCAGCTGTTATAGGTAATGATCAAAACTTTGACTTGTTGTTGGTGCTAAATAAGATGGAACCACTTGGAAGTTCACCATTTAGAATAAGTAACATTTAGAAACACAAGTTAAGATAGGCAAGAAAATGGTAAGTGAGCACCTGTCCAGCTTAGACGAGTTCAAATCGCCAGGACCAGATGGATTACACCCCAAGGTTCTCAAGGAACTGGCAGATGTGATCTCAGAACCACTGAACTATATTTTTCAAAGATCCTGGAGCACAGGGGAACTACCAGAGGACTGGAAAAAAGCTGATATAGTTTCCATCTACAAAAAAGGGAAAAAAATGGACCCAGGAAATTACAGACCTATCAGCCTGACCACAATACCTGGGAAGATCCTGGAAACAACGAATCAATGAACACCTAGAGGCAAACAAAGTCATTACTAAAAGCCAACATGGATTTGTCAAAAATAGATCATGCCAGACAAACCTTATTGCATTCTTTGACCAAGTGACAAAATTAGTGGATCAGAGGAATGCTGTGGACATAATTTACTTGGACTTCAGTAAGGCATTTCATAAAGTAGATCACAACCTACTACTTGACAAGATAGAAAAATGTGGGGTAGAAAGCACCACCACCAGATGGATCCGTAGCTGGCTAACCAGCCGTACTCAGCGTGTGGTTCTCAATGGAACCGCATCTACATGGAGGGAAGTGTGTAGTGGGGTGCCCCAGAGCTCTGTTCTGGGCCCAATGCTCTTCAATATCTATATAAACCATTTGGACGAGGGGATAGATGGGGAAATTATCAAATTTGCAGACAACACCAAGCTGGCAGGAATAACCAACACTCCAGAAGACAGGCTTAAGATACAGAAGGATCTAGATAGACTTGAACACTGGACGCTATCTAGCAAAATGAAATTTAATGGTGAAAAAAGCAAGGTTCTACATTTAGGCAAGAAAAATCAAATGCACAGATATAGCATATGGGGTACCTTGCTCAATAGTAGTAACTGTGAGAGGGACCTCGGAGTCTTAGTAGACAATCACCTAAATATGAGCCAGCAGTGTGCTGCAGCTGCCAAAAAGGCCAACACAGTGCTGGGCTGTATTAACAGAGGGATAGAATCAAGATCACGTGAAGTGTTAATACCACTTTACAATGCCTTGGTAAGGCCACACTTGGAATACTGCATCCAGTTTTGGACACCGCAATGTAAAAAAGATGTTGAGACTCTAGAAAGAGTACAGAGAAGAGCAACAAAGATGATTAGGGGACTGGAGGCTAAAGCATATAAGGAACAGTTGCTGGAATTGGGTATGTCTAGTTTAATGAAGAGAAGGACGAGGGGGGACATGATAGCAGTGTTCCAATATCTCAGGGGCTGCCACAAAGAAGAGGGTGTCAAGCTATTCTCCAAAGCGCCTGAAGGCAGGACAAGAAGCAACGGGTGGAAACTAATCAAGGAGAGAAGCAACCTAGAACTAAGGAGAAACTTCCTGACAGTTAGAACAATTAACCAGTGGAACAACCTGCCTCCAGAAGCGGTGAATGCTCCAACACTGGAGGTTTTTAAGAAGAGACTGGACAGCCATTTGTCCAAAATGGTATAGGTTATCCTGCCTGAGCAGGGGGTTGGACTAGATGACCTCCAAGGTCCCTTCCAACTTTACTATTATTACTTATTACTTATTTAAAAAAATTCTTAAGGCGTCAAGCTAGAAACGGGGAGTCCCACCTTTAGTACAAAACCAGTTGGCCAGTCACTCTCTCTCAGCCCTGGGAAAAAAGCAATGGCAGATCACATCTGAAAATGCTGCCAAGAAAACTGCAAGACCTCATTTGGTTGAAGGCTAATTTGAAGTCACAAAACAACTCCCAACAACCTGATTTAAGAACTAGAAACAAGGTTCAAACTGTCCCGTATTTTGTTTTCCATCCTGCCTACATAACTAACCCTAACCCTTACCCCCACCCTTTTTTCAGATGGTACAGTCTGTTTTCTTGTGGATTGTTTTTTGAAATGGTTGGATTTGTTCTTAGCTTGCTTTTTACTGACATTGTGGTTTTGTTGGGAGCCGCCTAGGATTACTGTACATAAGCCAGGTGTATGTAAGTTTTATAAATAAATAAACTCACACCTGGATGTCTACTGGCAACCAATGCCACACCATATCCAGGGTTAAATGCACAAGGGTTTATATGTCAGAAAACAGGCTGCTGCCTTTGGGATCAAGTGCAGCTTCAGTCTCACACACTCTAGAGCATGGGTGTCCAACCTTGGCAACCTTAAGACTTGTGGACTTCAACTTCCAGTATTCCCCAGCTAGAATGGCTGGATGGGGAATTCTGGGAGTTGAAGTCCACAAGTCTTAAAGTTGCCAAAGTTGGACATCCCTGCTCTAGAGCAGTGTTTCTCAACCTTGACAATTTTAAGGCCTGTGGACTTCAACTCCCAGAATTCCACAGCCAGCATTGTTGTGGCAGTCCCCCTGTTTGGAGAAAACATGAGATTTATGGCAGAGGAGAGGTTAATTTTAGTTTATAATCATAAAAATAAATAGTGCAGAGATTGTATTCACAGCACTCTCCTGAAAATGTTGAAAACACTTTTCCTAGCTACATGACATGCCCTGATGAAATATACAAATGTTCCTAATGCAAGTGATTTGCATTAGTTCCACATAATCTGTATCAGGATTAATTAATAGAGTGCATAGTGGGTCTACATCTGTTAGCCATTCGTCTTTACTCTAATTTATTAGATCTTCATAATTTACCTCAGCAATTCATCAAGCAATGAATGGCTTCTGATGGCAAAACTGCTGATGGCATTAGTCAGTGACGTATTTTTGTATTATTTATATTTATCAGTGGAAATGTTGACCTTTATCATGCATGCTGTCTGAGAAATTATTTCATAACAGAAAATATGGAGCGCTGTGGTTGCTCAAGTCTTAGCGTGATGCAAACATCCAATAACATGGCTCATAAAAAGCACACATATTAATGTATGATTTTCAGCTGAATAAAACTTAATACAATGGATTTTTAAAAGTTAGCATTAGGAGAAACAAAATATATCCATATTTTTATATTAGCCAAATACTTTATAAAAGTAACTAAAAATACTTTAATTACCGTAATAACAAATATTTAAAAAGCAATAATACTGCTTTTTTTACTATAAATATTTATATAAATAATATTTTATTCCTTTTAGCAACAACCCATCTACCATATAGCTACAGTAATAAGAACTGGAAAAATAGAATTCAGAGAAATAGATTTATCTGAATTTCATGAATAAAGGTGAATATAGATATCCCAGGATAATGTTGCAGGGTCTAATCTGGGTCGGTCACCGGGACCAGAGGTTTTTGTCTTCAGAGCTTCTGAGCTGAGAGAAGTTCCCTGAGGATGGGCTCCAGCGTGAGCCCAAAAGCTCCTAAGGGAAAAAACCTCTAGTCTCGTGACCAACCCAGATTGGATCCTGCAAAAATCTGATTTCTTAACTGAACACAGATCATGTGAAGCTCAAGAAACAAAGGTTACTTTTTTGTTTTTAGGATACAAAAATCAAAACTCTCATGAGTAGCATAGTTATTCTGATCCTAATGGCAAATCCATAAGCCAAGGAAAATGAAAGGAAAGAGTGGGATGTAATATATCTGTGATTCTATTTAACATAGGATCCCAAAATACTACTGCTGGACATTCATTTACATTTCAGTATTTGAAAAAAAAGAAGCTTCCAGATAATAATAATATTAATAATTGGTGGGAACATAATAGTTGAATAAACAGTTGAAAATAAGAAGGTTAAAATATTGTGGGATTTTCAAACACAGACTGATAGTCTTGGCTCATCACACACCAAATTTAATTGTGATTGAAAAAAAGAGAACTAATTGGAGAAGATCACAAACTTTCAAGATATGAAAATCAAAGCTGAATGAACATGGCATAAATTGGCAGTCGTGGTCCCCCTGGCTATTGGCATGCTGGGTTTCATATCAAAAAATTTTGGAGAACACTTGGAAAATCTGTGCCTTGACAACACTGCCAATTGCAAAAGGCCACACTACTTGGATCTGCACATATACTATGCCAATACATTATGACATTCTAGTTTAGGTTTAAGATATTCATATTCATTTTGTTGTTTGATATTGCTTTGTTTGATGTCCTATTTCTACATTACTTTACAAGAACTAGATTACAAAACATGAACTAGAATAAATATTTCTATAACTAAATGAAAAAGATTAACAGGTTAAAGGAAAACTGCTACAAGACAGACAGCCTTATAATTTGTAGAATCCAGATCCATAATTGGTAAAATCCTTTGAACTGCTTGAACAAAGAATGTATAGGAATGAAGCATCAAATGACATGGAAAGATACTCCAATATATGTAATAAAGCACATTCTATGTATATCATACAAGAATGATTAAACTGATTTATGTAATTTGAAAATAATTTATTAGTGTAGATTGAACATGTAGTGTAACTTGAGCTATGAAACACTTTTATACTATAAGTTCCTGATGCTAAATTCCTTTTTTCAGTGGGACATATTCTATTTCTGCAGAATCCATTGAAATGTAGAGAGTGATTCACAAAAAAAATGAAATTAAATACATTCAAAATTCACCCCTGGCAGTTGTTCAACTGTTACGGAAATGTGTTACAGAATCAAATGTAAAAGAAGCACTGATATTATTGAAAACATTGTGAACTTGTTCTCTTCAATCTACTGGGAACTGCAGAATGTAGTGCTGCTTTCCAGCTTCGTCTTACATGGTAACAATAGTCCATTACATGCTTTCATCAGCAACCTCATCAATGTCCTTGAACATAACAAAGGTTATCAGAGGGATACATACACGTCCTAGTCACACAACCTTATTTAGTAAATGAATGCAAGAAGTATTTGTGCATGGATTAGATGCAACTGGCACTTCTATTTGTAGCTGCACAAAGAGGCTGCTTGCCTTACCAGCAATTATTTTTTTCCTAAACATAGTCAAAGACCAAAGGAAAAAAATAGCCTATCTTACTAATTAATGAGGGTATGGATTGCTGAGAAGTTAACTCAACTGTTCTGAGAAAAAACAAAACAAAACATAATCTTAACACACAAATACACTCTGAAAGGGCGAGAAAAGATTAGAATCTAATTTTATTTAGAAATAAACAAATAAAACTGATCATTTCTTTGTAAGTGTTTAAACTACAGGCATTCCTTTAATAAATTCATGACCATTAATGAACAGTTAGGACTATGTTATTTTTAGTAATTTGGAAACAGAAGTTAGACTACTAATATAATTTCAGTTTATTTATTTATTTAGCATATAGCATCTACAGAGGTCATGCAAGCACTGATATTCAACACCAATAAAACTCATTATACATACTGTATATAATATACATAATTCTAGTAGTACATATAAAATCCATGCTATCTCTTAAATTTCAAAACTGCACCTAGAAAACTATTATATGGGGTAATAATGGCCTAAGAATGCTGTAGAAAAGCCATTATATGGGAAAGGACTCTAAGCAATCTGTTGCAATTGGTACAAAATGCAGAAGCCCATATATTAGCCAATCAAAGTCACTGTAGATACCCATCTTACATTGCTGCAATGGTTACCAAAAATCTTGTAATTCATAGTGTTGATTTTTACCTATAAAGTCCTCCATGGCTTGACATTGAGGAACATACAGGAGCACCTTCATATACTTAGGATTATACATGTATATGAAACTGCTTTTTCCAGCAAAAACTGGTTTTTCAATCCCAGAAATGTGCTAGGATGCATATAACTGATTAAGATCTTGTCAATTTCAGGCAGCACTGCAAACCCACATGCGGTTTCTGATCAGCACATAAAGGTCCCAGAGCACTGCTTGTTAACTTGCAGTTAGCACTTATTAGGGAAGTGCCTTGCCTGGTAGAAAAGCTGCTTAGGAAGAAATAAGCTTATTAGCTATTCAAATGGATGATATTTAACTTTAAGGCTATGCCTGCTGGTCATTATGTGAACAAAAAGGAGGACATGTTCTCCTTTTGCCAGGTGTCTGGTAAAATTAGCCAGGACACAAGTTATGTTTTTCTGTTACAGCCCCCATGTTATGAAATATTTTCTCTCTTGAGATTAGAGTTGGCCCCTTCATTGTTGGCCTTCTGGAAACCATTAAAGACAAGAGTTGTCTGGGAGGTCACCATTACATTTACCACCTTATGGTTATTTTTAAATTGGTTTTTATCTCTTACTGTTTTTATATTCTAATCCCATTGCAATAATTATAGCTTGAATCTAGCAGAACACAACAAAGAAACAAGAAGCCAGCAAAAATTCAAGGTGGAATGGATTAATGTTATAGAGTTGTCTACGGTACTTTTTTTTTCTTATTGTGATGACAGACTCAGTAAATGTTCGGGAAACCCAAATCAGCTAAGAATATATATGATTCACCAGAAGAGCTTCAAATATACCCTGTATCAGAGTCACTAAGGGTGGGTATATTAATGATTTTTTAAAAAAAATATTGTGGATGTTCCAGAGATTAGAGAGATTGGAGACGGATTCCAAGAGGAGAAGCTGTTTTCTCTTCTACACACTAAGATTAATGTAATTGACAATAGGATAGGCTCAAGCAAAGGAGAGATTGCCTACAGAAATTGCTTGGTTTTTTTTCCTCTCTATTCTCCCCCTCCCCAATCACAGAGCAGTGAGATTGGAGAGAAAGATTCCAAGAGAATATTATAAACTGCACTCCTGCATTGTTTGTAGAAGCTTATTCTCTTGCAGAACTTTTGTCTCCAATCTCTCTGTTGTAAGGGAAGGGGGAACTACAGGACAATATATATTGATTGTAATAGTGATCGTGTGGCTGGTATATTGCAAAGGTTGTAAATGGCTGTTACATTTATTTTTTCAGCACTGCCGTAACTTTGAACGGTTGTTGAACAAATGGTCAGTAAGTGAGGACTACCTGGATAATCTGTAAAGCTTTGTCATCTTTTGGATGAGCAATCAGATTTTTATCTTAGCAGTCACAAGAGCTGGCCACTCAGCTGGTCATCTTCCTAAAGGTTCATGAGTTTCATGAGTTTATCCTGGGAATTATAAAATGACTGAAATCCCATACTTCTGGACCAAAATGGTAAACCTTCTCTGAAGAATTTTAACCTGGGTCTCCAAATGTAATAAACTGGAAAAAGGCTAAGCTCTGACCCTAATAGGTTGTTCTGTTGCCAAATAGCATTTGTTCATCTTTTTTTTTAGACTTCAAAAAAGCCTAAAGGCATTTTCATTTTGAATAGTTCTTTGTGGGGAAATGGCAGCAGATTGATTTAAAGCCTATGCAAGATGCAATAAATACTTCTTTTAGCATCCTCACAATCATGAACAAGCTAGTTCTTACAATTAATTTATGCCTTTTAAAAAATTATGCACTCCTATATTCTCTGGATGATTTTGCTATCATAATCCATAACTGAGTTTCCTAGATCAGCATGGGTAATTAATTCTTAACGTGACAGATCAGACAAGCTGAGCAAACCAGTAGCATTCCTACACATCTCTTCATTCCATTTAATCCATACGTTTCCAGTCTCCAATTCAATATCAGGATAAAATCCAGTAAATGCCCTTGGGCAGGGGTAGGCAACCTTGGCTCTTTTATGACTCATGGACTTCAACTCCCAGAATTCCATGCTGGCTCAGGAATTCTGGGAGTTGAAGTCCACGAGTCATAAAAGAGCCAAGGTTGCCTACCCCTGCCCTTGGGAAAAGTTAAGAATCAAAGTCAGCAAAATATTATCAGTATCCAGACACAAGTATACCTCTAGACAACTGGCACGCATTACTAAACTATCAGCTAATGATTAAGATTTGACATTTTGATCCCAACAAGAAAATAAATTCTTCTGGGCTATCTCTCTCTGGATTATTTGATTTGTCAATCCAATCAATTTGTCACCTGGACTAAGCAAAATACTGCCAGATTGCACCTCATGTCATTGGAGAAGAAAGCAGGTTAACAAGTCTCAGCAGCAGCAGTTGAAGGAGGCAGCTACAGTGTTGGGTAAATAGGATCTCAATATTTGGCCCCATTCTGTCATTCAGGTCACCTCCAACAGGAAGATCCACTGCTGAATAGAGGGTTGTCTAATTAATCACTTATTTCTCTAAATTGTGCCGCATTTGCTTAATCTACAAGTATCAGCATAGTGGAAGCAAAACAGCAGATCACTATCTGGAGAAGCAGAGGAGCAAATCATGTATGTGGATTTTCCATATCATTAACTTTTTGTCTACCAGTGGGATCTCCAAGTTACTCTTCAGACATGTTCCTCCTTTGAGATCAGAATAATTTGACAGGGCCTTGATCTTGGCATCACAGAGTTGTAAGAAGCAACCTGAAGACTGAACAAAAGGGTGAGTGAGGAACTATTTGTATGTTCATCACATGACTATGTATCTCCTTGTGTTTTATGACCTCAGAGATATATAGCAAGTGATGATATAGCTACAATGTGGCGATTGGATATAGAAAAAAAAATGTTCACCCTTTCACGAATATGTTACACAATTCATTTGTGCTCATTTCATAAGAAAAAATGTATAACAGTAAAAGTTAAACAAATGTAGACATCATAAGCGCAATGGTCTACATTTATTTTATATATTTCACAGAAAGAGAATGGGAACCTAAAAGAACGGCAGTAGATTGAACAATTACTATGATATAAAAGTAAATGTCCCTCAGAATAAGATTTAATTATATTCAGATTCTGGTTTCTGATCAATCGTGGAGCACTCTGGATAATTTTTTAGCTAATCTATACAAGTGAGAATAAATTGATGCTGACATTGAAGATGGATACATACAAATGATAAATAATACTTAGTTGTCATAAAGGAGCCAATTCAGTGAAGACTGTGGAACAGGATAATTAATTTACCTAGGTTTAAAAAACAACAATTCTATGAGATAGCTGTTAATAGCAGCAAGAGATCTCAGGTATCAAAGAAATCATACTGGCTGGAGAATTCTGGGACTTGATCTCCAAACATCTTAAAGTTGCCAAGTTTGAAAAAACAACACTGCCTTAGATACATTTCAGCCAATGGTTTAGTTACAGTTATAACATTTTAACACACAGTTCTTGTTTGTGCAACAAAATAGCTGTACAGTTCAACTAATGTTAGCAGTAGTTTACTTCATGATGTGATTCAGCTGTTTTTCTCCATATAATTACTGGCATCACAAAGAACAAAACAGAACAGAGTTTCTACTGGGGCTATGCTATGTACTGGAGTGTTACAATCATGCTTATTTTGCATTGTTTGGAAATAATCATTTTTAATTTTTCTTGGTTATATAATGCCAATACTTGCAATGTTCCAGCGGGGGTATGTTCATAAAGATGTTCAGAGAAATTGACAGGAACCTTCACAATACAGGCTGCCTTTGTGCTCACGTAATTAGAAATGACATAATGGGAAATTATGTGAAAGGTTATTCATGTAGCTCACAAATCCTCATTCAGCCATGACCAACTCTTCTAATATTTTGGGGAGGAGGAAGGGGTCACTAATAAAAAAGTCTAGGAATGTATTTTATCCGTTTGCTTACTGACCTTGGACTTGTGGGGGTGGGATGGGGGTTTGCCTTCTTCTAACCATACAATTCACATCCAATTCAGTGTTATTTTTGGTTACTGTACAGAGATGATTTGTCACAACATGTATATGTGACACTGGAGCAGATGGACAGATCCATTTGTAAGGTCAACAGTATGGTACACTCTATATAAGGGTCCCCAAACAAATCTGAAAGTCTTAGTGGCCATACAACCAATTCCTTTGAGGCATGTCCAAAGCCTTGCTATTTGGAAATTATCCAATAGGCAGGCTAGGTAATCAATCATTCCCCGACGCATTCATTACCAAACCTTTATAACAATAATGGTGTAACCAATTTTAATTTTTTACCAAATGTATTAATGTACTTCAAGTCATCTCCCTTCATCTTTCCTAAATCACTACATCACACTACATGCTACCAGTATAATTAGCCTTCCATATTCTCTGTGCTCCTAAACATAGCTAATTACATTTTTAAAAACCCATAGTACAATAATTATGGAAATGTGCTGTACATGTATCAATTGGGTAAAAGATGAATTACACCAGACCATATAATAGCAGACTCAGAAAACAGCTAAGGATGTGGCTTATATCCCAATGTCCTTACACAGGGATAGCATTAATTGATTAAATAATTTAATTAATTAAACAAAGCTGGTTGGGTGACTTTGGGTTAGCCACTTTCTTATCCCCCGCCTAATCCACAGGATTCTTGTGGTGTGGAAAAAGGAGGCAGGAATATTAACTATGGAATAAAAATCTAAAAATAACCTGGGGAAAGGGTACCTATTTTTATCTTTATTTTTAGGGATTGTTGTGAACTACCTAAAATCATTATATGAGATAGGTGGCCACATAGGTCCAGTAAATAAGTAGATAAATAAGTAAGTAGTTTCAGTTATATTTGGCTGAACCAGTGATAATCTATTACATAAATCCCTAAGCTTGTCAATCACTTATTTCTTGGATTCCTGCGGCAGAATCCAATGACATGTTTCCAATAGTGGAATCAGTGAGATGGAGGTCTTTCCTCCTCCCTCTACTTCCTTGTACATCTACAAAATTACTCATAGATTTTGTGGAAAGACAAAGACTGAAAAAAAGGCAAAAATAAAAAATATTTTCGTAAGATATGGACAACTTGTGGCAGGCTGGATTCCACTCACACAGAATAAGTTCAGCATATGTTGGGAAAGAACACAGTCTTGAATCCAGGAAGAGATGCCTATTTAAGAGTGTCTGCAAGGTTATAATGTAAGAAGGATTTTGATTTGCACTTCTCACTGAATTAATACATAATGGCATACATTCATCTTTCTATTTGGGTCGAACAGAAGGATTTCTCCATCTTCTGATACAGTCAACATACTGTGATTAAAGTGACTAGAAACAGGAATCTTTTGAGGATTTGATTATCTATTGTCAGAAGAACCTTGTGACAATCACTGATCTGTTTTCTAATTAGAAAGCAAATCAGGGAATCAAGTGTGAAGTGATAGGTCTATTTTTGCAGTTTCAGCCCTTTGATTGCAGGCCATATATGTACTGCAGTATTACATTCGGCTTAGTGGCTTGAAAATTGTGCTGGCCTATTGTAGATAAGAAAACACCTTTCAAACTGTTATTAGAGGTTAAACCAGATAGATAAATACATTCTATGAATAGTTACAAGTGCAAGACTTGTATCTGCAGCTAGGCACCATTCTTAATTTTAAAGTTTTCCAGTGTGCAGACACATCAAGCCCCCCCCCCCTCCACAGAAGTAAGGCTGTGCAAAATGTTCACACACCGAATATATGGGTTCGGAAGGTCAGTACCTAATTTGAAGCACACACTTCAAATTGGTTGAAGTGTTGGTTTGTACATAGAATAAAATAGGGATGCTTTAATCTAGGCAGAAGTGACTTGTGGGTATGTGGGGGAAGAAGCCAGGAAAAAATAAGGCATCGAAGATGTAGGGGAGGCAGGATACTACTGAAGGGAGGAAAAAATCAGATTTGCCCTGCCTGCATAAATTTTATTCTATTCAAAACCTGAAACAACCAAAGCATTTTGACTAATCTGGTTTGTTTGGGATTAAAGGCAAAACATTTTCCCCTGATTTGTACCTACCCCTACTCAAAAGTCATGAATGTGTGGATTCTGAGATCAATTGAGGATACCAGTATTTAGAGACCATGTGTTACAGAGAATGGAAAAGGAATCAGGACTCATTTGGGGCCTGAGGGGATATATTTTCCTAAACTGTTCTCAACTACTGTCATAGAAGAGATGAACAGGGACCTGGGAACTGCAGCTGAAGTTTCAGCAGTCATTAAACCAGAGATGTGGACGATTATGTCCTGTTATTTTTCTTGGACCTTGCCATCAAAGCCCAGGTGAAAATATGCTATATGGCTGCTGATACACATGAAACATTTTGTCATTTTGAAGTAAGCTTAGAAAGTGGTGGAGTCTAGAAGTCTTTCCCACTAATAGCCCTAGACATTAGCAATTCTGTCAAGTATCCAAGACTGCTATCATGAACAGAGCAGGGTGAAAGCATAAACAAAGATAAGAATAGATGATAACCTGCTGGAGCAAATAGCGCAGTGCTTGAAAATGACATTGCAATCATGGTACAAGGCAACATGACATGGAGCACATAAAGCTGACATCTGAAAATGAAACTTAAAGTACTTACAGACAGAGGAATTTATGCTATTCTGAATATGTGTTAAGATATTCACAGGGGACAAAAATGGATATTGTGTGAGAATTGTCAATACATTTGAATTGCTTTGTTTGTGTTGCGACTTTTCAAGAACCCTTTTAATAATTCAACAGACAGTTTTTGGTTTCTTTTAATGGGACGTACTGCAGTAATTTTAAACTAAAATTAAAATAAAAGGCACCAGACTAGAAACCAGGAGAAAGTGAATTCTAATCCCACCTATTTTACTTGATTTTTATCCCATCTTTATTATTTTTTTATAACTCAACCAACCAACATATCTAATATGTCTTCCTCCTCCTATTTTCCCCACAACAAATTTGTGAGGTGGCTTGAGCTGAGAGTCGGCTTTTAAAGCTGGTGACATGCTGGCACTTAGAACAGCCAGAGCAAATCTGAAAAGTGCTATAAAAGGTGCAAAGCAAGCTCATTGCCAGAAAATTCAGAACTTTTTTCAGGAACCAACAAACACCAGGCGAATGTGGCAAGGGATCCAGGCCATTACGGATTACAAGGTGGCTCCATCAAGATGCAAGGATGACACAGACTTCCTAAACAAACTGAATGCATTTTTTGATAGATTTGAGGCATCAAATAGTACTCCTGCTAGGAAAGCAGTGCCCCATCCTGATGAGCAAGTGCCAAGCTCTGATGTCACCTCTGTCCGGAAAACACTGCAGACAGTTAACATTCGGAAAACAGCAGGCCCAGATAATATCCCTGGACGTGTCCTCAGGGAATGCGCAGGGGAGCTGGCTTGTGTTCTCACAGATATTTTCAACCTCTCATTGCAGCAGGCAGTGGTCCCATCGTGTTTTAAGACAGCCATCATCTTGCCAGTGCCAAAAAAGTCCACAACTACAGGCCTCAATGATTACCGTCCGGTTGCACTGACATCCACCATCATGAAATGGTGTCCTGATAAAGGACACTATTGTATCTAGTCTCCCGTCAGCATTTGACCCACTTCAGTTTGCCTACCGACCAAATCACTCTACAGAGGATGCTATTTCTTCCGTTCTCCATCTGAGCCTGAAGCACTTAGAGGAAAGAAATACTCATGTATGTTTGCTGTTTGTCGACTACAGTTTGGCGTTTAACACAATCATTCCCCAGCATCTAGTAGACAAACTGGGCCTTTTAGGCTTAAACACTCCTTTGTGCAACTGGATTCTTGATTTTCTTACCAACAGGCCCCAATATGTGCGAGTTGGAACAAATACCTCTAATACCATTTTCCTGAGCACAGGTTCTCCTCAGGGCTGTGTCTTAAGTCTGCTGCTGTTCACCCTGTTGACCCATGACTATTGTGCTAGGTTTGCCACCAACCATATTGTGAAGTTTGCAGATGATACAACAGTAGTGGGCCTTATTCAGTATGACAAGGTGGAAGCTTACCACAAGGAGGTTGAAGGGTTGGTGAACTGGTGCAAGGAAAACAGCCTAGTTTTAAATATTGGAAAAACCAAAGAGATAATTGTTGATTTCAGAAAAGGCTGGCATAGCCACACTTCTCTGTGCATAAATGATTCACCTGTGGAGATGGTTATCAGCATCAAATTCCTGGGTGTGCAGCTAACGAGTAGGCTGACGTAGTCACTCAACAGTGAGAAACTGGTGAAGTGGGCACAGCAGCGCCTGCATTTTCTGTGCCGCATGAGAAAAGCACATCATCCTTCCCCTGTCCTGACCACTTTCTACAGGGGGACAATCGAGAGCATCCTGTCATAGGATCATCACAGGATCATCACAGTCTGGTTTGGAGGCATCACTGCTTCAGACAGGAAAGCAGTGCAGAGAGTGGTGAGAATGGCCGAAAAGATCATTGGCAGTTCCCTCCCTCCCATCCAGTACATAGCACAGAAGCATTGCTTGAGCAGGGTCCATAAGATTATCTGGGACACCACACATCCTCTTCACGACCTGTTTTCCTTGTTACCTTCCGGGAGGAGTTTTCGTGATATCCAAAGCAGAACATCCAGATTCAGCCAGAGTTTCATTCAATACAGCATTAACCATGCAAACTCTCAAGCTTCCTCCTTCTGTTATATATTCAAGATGGACAATATTTAATATTTATTTGCTACGTATATGTAGGGATGTGGGTCTATACATATGTTGTTCATAGTATATTTAGGTGTGTGTCATGTATGTGTTTCACTTTGAGAGCGGGCAACTAAATTTCATTTTTGATGTGTGCCATTGTGCCCACATTATAAAAATGACAATAAAGATTGTCTTATCTTATCTTGTACTCTTTGTCAGAAACAGAAAAATAGAATGCACACAGAAAAACAATAATACATATATTAGATAACTGTTCAAGGTGGATCACTTTTTAAGTAACATTGTTCAATTCTTATTCACAACTTAGCAATTAATGTTTTCAATAAATGTTAGCAAAGTGCTTTGCAACTGGCTACTAACAAAATATTACAGATAAGTATTTTATCTAGTTTACTATGACACGGCAAAGAGTCTACCACTATTCTTTAAAAAAATAGATGTATAGGCATAGTGAAATTATATTCTTAATGATTTACAAAAAAAATCCCAATGGCTCCCCCCCCCTTCTGTATATTATCAAATTATATCAGAACTTCACAAAGCATAGTTATATATTAATGAATGAAAACTCTCTTTTGTTTATTGCATGTGAACTATCTGATTTGTACATGTCTGATTAGGTAAGATTTATCCAGACCTCAGCTTTAGCTAATTCTAGTCCAGTTTACTTTTGGAAACATTTCATTTTCAATTCAGGAAGATGATTCATGTGGAAAGGATGACTAAGATACTGTATGTTCCTGGGCACAGCTCTATGTATCTCAGATGTACTAGACACACCAACAAAGCAAAATTATCTGACTCTATTTGTAGCTCTCATATGCTGCCATATGAATTATGATCCTGAGTATCTGGAGGCATTTTTCTGAGGAGATGCAAAACTGCAAGGTAGAATGCAATTGCAATTTTCACATGCTGAAAGTATCTTTATAACTGTTTTGAGTGTTTCCTGTGGAGCATTTTTGGCAACACCATCTTTTCCATCAACATTACAATTTCATATTGAAGTTCAGGAAAAGAATCCCATTTTCTAGACTCTGAGAAGTGATTCCTGTTAAAGTAGTCCCTTTGTCCATTTCGCCCAGGACTACCAAATCTGCCCAGTAGAAAGTTTCCTTTTTATTTTCTACCCCTTCTTAACTAAATTACAGGTTTAAATTTCACTGAGCTACACCCTCTCTCTCCCCTCCCTCCCTCTCTTCCCAACCCTTCTTTAGGGAGCAGCAATAGAGTTCATGGAGAATGATCTTTGAAATGGGAAATAGGGAGAAATGTATCTATTTAGCTAGGATCTGGCAGTCCCTTTACTTTTCCATTTTAATAGCTACCTTTTTATCAGATAGTACAGTGCAACATTCCCATTGCTTTCATTTTATACTGTACAAATGTTCTTACAATTGCATATTTTCTCCCAACAACTGCTAATCTATGTCTATATACAATCCTTCTCCTCTTCTTTCTCCTCCCCCTCCCCCTCTTAAAGAATAGATCATCTATCTGACACAGTCTAAGTAGCATGTTTGCCCTGCAAAATTACTTTGCATGTTTCTTTCATTTCTTTTTCAATTGGGAAACATGGGATCCAGGCAATATTCTCTAATCACTGGCTTAAATCTTACAAGGCTAAATTCCCAGGAAGCTGTTAAAGTCTTAAAAGCTGGCTGTATTAGTCATTAACTAAAGAAGAAAAACAAATCTGTGCTTAATGCTAGCATCATTTGGAAGAAAAATAGAAATACACACAAAATATTGTAGCCTTATGCTATCTGTATGCTAGCAAAACTCTCATGACTGTAACTTTTAACTGAATGAAAGGGTGCATCATAGGGCAAAACATTTTCAACCAAGGTATCTCAAATAGGGAAAGGTATAGAATGTACCCTAAATTTGGGACCCATGACTTCCACGGAATTAAAATTTGGTAAATTTGATAAAATGTTTTATGATATAAAACTATCATAAAATATTTTATGACACAAAACATCATAAACCATACCAATATCTGATATTTTACTGTGCTATACAGTTCAGCCTGGGCTACGTTCAGGACAGATACATTTTTGAATATTTAAGAATTTTTATTATCCTACTCACATTAAAAACTCTGTCACTGTTGAATCTGATAAGGAATCTTCTCTGAAATCAATGACCAAGGGCTCATGGATTGTCTGGTATAAATACATTTTCATGGTTGCTTTCCACTATGTATTGCTGCTTAATCTCATCTGCAGATCATATCTAGGCTCTGTGTCAACGCTGCTAATATTGAATATTCTTGCTTTGACAAAATATGCAGAACTGTCTGGTATTTTTAGAGTTAATTCAGATGACAGAGAAAAGGCAGAGGAAATAACAAAAGCCAGGGGAAAGGAACAGAAGTGAATCTCTGCCCTCTGGGCTAATTGGAAGATGTGACTTGTGACTGCAAGATAAGGGAGGGGTTTAGCAAGAAAAGTTAGATGTCAGCAAGAGGAATTCAGATTCTGGCATAAACCTCCATGATGTGCCATCAATTTGTAACACTGGTAATAAAGGCTTTAGGATAAACATGCCTGGAAGTTCTTTGAAGTGTTTCTTTAGTCGGAACTATGACACTCTGCTTTCTAGGGACTAACTATATTCACATCCTATACAATACAATACAATTCTCACTTACCAACCACAGTTGGAATCAGCAACTCTGTTGTTAAGCGATATGGTTATAAAGTGAAACCTCATATGAATTCACTGACTTATGATATCAATTCTGGCTGTGACGGTTAAGCAAATCATCCACAGTCATTAAGTGTGGCATCACCTGGCTGCGATTTGTAACTTCCTGATGGCTTCCCCTTCACAGCAGTGAAGGTTTCAAATGGGAATCATATGATTGCAGGACATTTCTACTTTTTATTACAAACTTCATCAGTTTATCTATAGGGATCCAATTGGCAGGACAAAGCCATCACACATGCCATGATTTAATGATGCAAATTATGTAATATGTCCTTTGTACAAGGATGGCATGGTATTATTGCCCATAGATTCCCATAGATGCCTACAATCCAGAATTCTCACTCAAGGCACAAATGACGAGGCTAAAATTATCCTATTTCAGATACACTAGGCAAATTCCCAGCTCTCTGGAAAAGTCTTTAATACTGAAAAAGGCAAAATGAAAGAGAAGAAGAGGACAACAGGCAGCAAGGTGGATGAATTTAGTTACAGTACTGATGGGGACAACACTGGAAGAACTGAAGGACCAGCTTAGGGACAGATCATAATGGAGAAAGTCTATCTGTGTGTTCACTAAAAGTTAACAATGACTTGATAGCATATAATCAATCGATACAACAGTGAATTCAAATTAAAATAATTTTTAAAAATAAAGCTTCACAATTTTAAAAAGAACTGTGTCAGAGGGATTATTGAATATTTCTTGGCAACTATGTTTTGCTTTGGAAGAGACATCCTCTGTCTAATTGTTAGTATACCAACCCCCCCCCCTCAAATTTCCACATTATTTTCTAGAACCTGGTAATAACTTCCCACCACTAATGAAAGTTTTAAAAATATCTGTCACTGTTAAGACCAATCATTTGAAGCTTTTCCTTCAAAATGGGTAGAAGAGTAACACAATAGTGTGCTATACATCTGTTTCTTTTAAACAATAGCTAGGAATTTCAGGATTAGGGCTTATTTTGGAGGTCAAATGTCCTTCTCATTGAGGATGTTCCACTCTATTTTGGGGTTCATGAAATTTCATGAGAAAAATTAGCAGGGCAGCGTAAACATAACATAGTGATAATTAATTTTTTTGTATTAAAGCGAAATGAGAAAAAATCAGAAAGAAATTAAAGAATCCAGTTACAATAGCTGTGTTCTATGAAAAGAGCATTCTGGTTTGTTATGTTAGTAATTCTGTAAGCAATCAAAATTCTTTAGAAATAAACAAATATCCCAAAAACATATGGAGCTAAATCTAATTATTTGCTGAGGCAGCATATTCATGCTGAAGGTGTGATGTTTCAACATACCCTCAACATACCCACAAAATATGACATTAAAACAAGTTTGCAGGCTAATATGACAGAGAAAATGAGGATATTTGAGAGCTCCCCTAAGCCAAGAGTGCAATCCAAATAGCCATAGTAGCAGTGATGAGAAAAAGAAAAGAGACAAAGGTGTCTACACCTTCATGTCTGTCTAAGCAGCGGAAATAAATTATCCTTATTCCTAATTTTGATTATGGGAGAAAAGATAAAGTGAAAACAACCCAACAAATCTGTAGATCACAAACCAAACTAAGGCAATGCTTTTGAGAAGCCAATGAATAAACATCCTGTGGGAAGACAGCACCCCCTCCCAGAGAAAGAAATATTTTGGGGGATATCTTATCTTATCTTATCTTATCTTATCTTATCTTATCTTATCTTATCTTATCTTATCTTATCTTATCTTATCATCTTAAGCATCTTAAAGGCAGAAAAGAAGGCCCAGTTTTTCTCAATGGCCCTAAGCAGAAACTAGGCAGAGGCCAGGTCTGTAGAAATGCAGATTTGATAATTCCATTCAGAAGGTCTGAGGCCCCATTCATGAACAAATACTAGCAGGCAGAAGCCCATTCAAGATAGGATCTTTTGAAATCCCTTTCAGCAAAACTGACAGCTAACAATACCAGAGTGATAGGATTAGAACTAGCAACCCCTCACCCAAGAAATCCAACATAGAAAGTAAGCCACCAGCCACAGCCCCAGAGAAGGAGGACATAACTTTTAGGACATAATAGGATTAACCCACCACCATCAGACTACCAAAAGGACATATGAAAAGCTCAAGTCAAAGTTCATGCCACAGAAACAGGAAACAACTCCAAACAAAAGCTCAAGAAGATACAAAAACCCACCACTCCCAGCTACATGTGGTCAGCTTTCCCAGAGCCACATTTCTGCCTGGCTCTGCTCTTCAATAAACTACAACCTTCTTTCTAAAGCAGTCTCCCTTTTGTTTATTCCCGGCTTGGACTGGACCCTGATAAAGATTTTTCTTTCAACAATCCTTTCCAAGGCATTTTTAAGCATGAATCATGATGTCTTTTTATTTCTTTTTTAAGTGAGAGAGGGAAAACTAGCACAGAATGTCCCAAAGGTGCTTTCTTTCAAAAGGCAACTGGACTTTCTTGTTTTGCTAGAAGATGATTCACTTCACATCCAAGACATTCTGACTGAACGGTGGAGAATGGAAAGATTTATATTCCTTGCAGTCATCTGGTCATTAGAACTCTTTCTGAGAGTCATTGAGGTTGCTTGGAGATTTATCAGTGCCCTCAGGGTCACATGAATCCTGTAGTCTGCGATTTTTTTTTCCTGGAAATCCATTCATAGTCCTGCACCATTCTTCTTCCAGCAAAACAAGAAAGTCCAGTTGCCTTTTGAAAGAAAGCACCTTTGGGACAACTATGACCTGGATGTCTGAGAATCTCCATAAACATTGAGCACAGAATATTTTATCCCATCTAGGTTAAGGAACAATTCAATATGAACTCCTAGTTAAACAGCAGTTTTTAAGTATCTTGTTTTAAAGTTGTTAGGATTCTTCCTGATTGATAGCAGCTAATGATAGCATGCCATTTAGTGAGATACATTTGTCATCCCATTCTTTACAGCTTGTTTTTCATTGGGGTGGGGATTGCTATTTCAAGCACGGCAACATAAACAGGAGCATCACATTTGGTTTACTTCCAGCACAGCTTTAATTGGACTTTGGATTTACTTTGGGATCTCTGCCAGGAGCACTGCGTTTTGGGAAAATGAAGCACTTGTAGAAATACATTAGGAAAAAAACCTTTAACATCATGTTAACATCTTACATTAAGATGCTAAAATCTATTTTCATTTTACTTTCTTCAATTCTGGGAATATAACTGAGAAAACGAATGTTGTCAATTGCTGTCAGTATCCTTTTTCTTTGCTTTACCCTTTTGTTCCTTTCAGGAGCTTCCTCCACTCAGAGATAAAGATAAATGTTTGCCATTTCAGCAGGATGGATGGCAACTTGTCATGAAAAGCCTTGCTTTCTTCAACCCAGAAATTTGTTTCCAAAATAAAACACAAATGAGGTGGTCATAGCTGGACAGCAGAGAAGAAAGAAGGATGGAAAGTTCCATTCCTTTTCTTACTATCCATTGGTCCTTACCAAACTCTCCCAGCTCCTTGATCCTTCAGGAAGTTTCAAATTGTTTATCAAGCCCCAAATATTTTATATGAAAATAAGTTAATAAATAACTATACCAGTGATGGTATTAACTTTTAGAGACCGAGTGCCCAAAACCCCCCCCCATCCCTGCTCCACCCTGCCCACTGGGTCACCCACCACCTCCATGGCCCGCCACAGATCACTCAGGCAGCCCAGCAGCACCATGGCGGCCACACCCTCTGCCTGTGCCCCATAGCATCATCTGTACACAATGGGGTGCAAGGACGGAGTCTTGTCCCCGCTGCCCAGCTACCATGTCCTTGGCTGTGCTGCTTCATGTGGGCCACGCCCAAGGGCAACTCTCCTCCGGGGTGGCTGGTGGTGAGGAGGGGTCCATGGGAGGAGGCGGGGCTGGGGAGACAGTGCGTGTGCCCACAGAGAGGGATCCGAGTGTCACCTCTGGCACCAATGCCATAGGTTTGCCACTACTGAACTATACTATACTGTTCCCAAATGCAACACGGTACTATTTCTGGATACACGCTGCAAACAGCAATTCATTTCTACGAGAGGTTGTAAAATGGTATAATCAAGGATAACACCCGGGGTGAAACTTTTCTTTGTGATCACAGTAATCAAGAATCAAGTCTTCTATCTCAGCAGCTCCACTTACAATTATATTTCTTGGTCATCATGGTATGATGAACTGCAATTGGATATTAGACACATACTTAACAGGGTTATTCAGCAATCCAAATTAAAAGGGCAGCACCGGTATGCACCTAATACCTGCTTTAAATCAAACCACTCTTTTCCCTGAAGCATGCATCTGTTGAAGGGAGCAGCCATTGAAGCCCACAATGGTGCAGTTGTTTTATGCTGTCCCCAGTGACATCTCTGCATAGCCTAGTCTTTATTGTCATAAAGTCTGCACGTAATTAACAAAACTCTTTTTTATAGGGAAGATACTGAGCATTTCCTTTCTTTTATTGACTTCAGATGAAAAAAAAATTATGTACCCTTTGAAGATTGCAGCTAGGAATAATTGATGAAAAACCAAATGCTTACAGATTGCATATATTTAATGTCTCTAAATATACAGAGATAGTATCTCTGAAATATATACATTTCTGTCTATGTAAATTTATTTATTGATGCTTTATCATTGTCCAGTATACATAGATTAAAACTTACATAGTTTGAAATTAAAAGCATGTAAATTATCTTGACTGTGAGAAAAACGTATAGTTTATGGCTATTTTGCTAGTAAGAATAGTCTCATTAATATGTGTGCAACAATATTCATTAAATACTGTGTACTCTCTCTACTACACATAGCATTCTCAAACCTTTCAAAAACTGAACTCAAGGAAGCTATACACTTTGAGGAAAGATCAGGCTTTTCTTCTTAAAGTTCAGCATATGACTTTTTAGAAAAATGCACATGTACTACAGTTATCATTATTGTTCCTTAAAGCAAGTAAACAATCTTTTAAATTTCCTTTGCCTTTTGGTGAATCAACTCTGCTGCAGAATACCAGCCTGTGTATTAAATAACTGTTCCAAAAAGTCACAATGATGAGGCTATGAAAGAAAAACCCTTCTTTGCTTAAGAGCCAAAACAGAAATGGCACCCTTGCTGAATGCTAACTTTAGTGCATTTTGCTTTAGCTTTTTCGTCTGTCTCTGATCTCTTTTTTTTGCTTCCATATTTCAGTAATGCTTTTTATCTCTTTTAAAAATCTTTTTCCTACTGCTTTTTTTATACTCTTCATGACCACTAAGATTTCTATACACTATCCTCAAATTAGTATTTAGAACAGTGTTTCTCAACCTTGGCGAGTTTAAGATGTGTGGACTTCAAGTCCCAGAATTCCTCAGCCGACATTGCTGGCTGGGGAATTCTGGGAGTTGAGGTCCACAAATTCTAAAGTCACCAAGGTTGAGAAACACTGATTTAGAAGGTATCAGTTTCAATATATGCAATATATGCAGCCCTTTCTTTTTGCTTTTAAGTAATTATGGCATTTAAGTGAGTTTAATTCCAGATATAGCATGTGCAGAATTGAATAGAGAAAGAATAAACTTTCATAGCTATATGAAAAATGTTGCCAGCTTTAGTACTTTCTAAAAGTATTGAGGTCATTTCCCAGAATTCTCCAGCTGGCATGGCCCATGCTGACAGTTATGGGAGTTAAAGTATACACATCTGAAGAGTTCCTGATTGGGGAAGCTACTATATCAGGGGTCTTCAAACTTGGCCCTTTTATGACTTGTGGACTTCAACTCCCAGAATTCCTCAGCCAGGCAGTGGGAGTTGAAGTCCACAAATCATAAAAGGGCCAAGTTTGAAGACCCCTGTACTATACCATACATTATAAATAATGTCTTAGAGAAATTCTTAAGAGTGAAACCAGTCATAATAAAGCAAAATTGCTGCCAATTGTGGCTTAGCACTCATGAATAACTAATTCCTCTCACCAGCAGAAGTAGCTTCAGTAATCAGGCAATGGGTGGGTGGCCCCCTAAGTGCTTACAAATCTATTATTCTACCATTCCTTATCATTATCTACCTTGCTATGATTGATGGGAGCTGAAAATCAACAGTATTTCTGAAGTCACATGCTGCCCACAATGAATTAAATGAATCCGAAACAAATCACAGGCAAACATCTCCCATTACATTCAGAGATGCCTTCCTGGTTTGTCTCTGTCCTACAATGTCTGTCAGAGTTTGAACTTAGCTTTTCATTCTTAGGAAGTCTGGTTTCAAATACCTTATAATAGGAGGGAAACAAAATTGAAACACAGGAAATAGAAAAAAGACAAAATACTTCGCTTCAGATTATCCCTTTGGGATTCTTTTTTTCTGCATGAGGGTATATGCATATATACGCAAGACTTCAGTGGGGGGGGGACTAACCAAAAGTTATTAGATGATAAGGTCAGAGTTTGTGAATGGAGCTCAAATGGGCAATATTTACAGGGACCTGGCTCTACTGTTTCCTGAGATAGAGCCTGCAAAACTCTTAACACGTAACCATGTTAAACATGAGCGCTCAAAAGATATTGCACCAAAGAGCTAGGCTAAAAACATACATTGGGCTAAGCATTCCACACAAGTACATTCCCGACAAAAGAGTTGTTATAAGATACAGTACACCGTGTTAGCATTTGACAAGCCAGCAGAGAAACGCTGCTGGTCCCATTGTCCCACACTCACAGCTATGTGTTGCTGTGATTACTGTTCTGAACAATAGATACTGTGTCAGTAGACAGCAAAACAAACAATAGGCCCTTTAAACAAAATAGCAGTAGGAAGAACGCACAAATTAGTCAACAAGAGAACTGGATTAATTCTTTGCATTTTTTTTCCAGGGGGTGATATTCTAGAGATTAGTAGAAAGGATGGTTTGTTCATCCACCCACCCCTATGACTGTGTGTTTCTGCCTCTCCCTTTTTATCAATGAGGAATTTTGATCTCTCGGCACCTGGCTTGACCAACAGTCAGCTGATCTCTGAAGATCACTGCATACTATTTTAACTCTCGCCTACTATTCAGTCACTTTCCCAACAGCTGCAAGATCTGTGCTATCCCCTTTGATCTGAAAAGTAAGCTTGTCATCTCCCTTGCCAATACCAATAGATACAGTATCAGCTTGCCTTAGCAGCTCAACATGACCCGTTGTTTCACCAGCCAAGAACAGGGAGGGTTGGGTAGGGATGGGTTGGGTTGGGACCAAAAAAAAAAAAAAAGCCAAGTTGATATATAGCTTTAGGCCAAGAAAGCCTGACTCAGACCTCTGCTGTTAACCTTCAGGATTACTACATTCTACAGTGTATGTAGTGATCTACATTGCCCTCTAGCTGCTTCACTTAAAAGGCAGCATGAAAGGACGGATCAGATACTGTAGGTACTAGCATAAAGAGGTTAAGAATTTTATGGCATAAAATATACATAGTCTGTAAAATTATGAAGAGCTTAACAATGTGTAGGTGTATATACTACAGAAAATTGCATTCCTTATTTATTTATTTTTTTAAAAAAGAATATTTCCAAAGAAAAAAGAAGACTGTCTCTTGAATGCTCGACACCAGAAAGTGATTGATCCAAAGGTAGGATGAAGGCGACTCTGAACTCACAATAGGAAACCTGAATCAGCTACTTTTAAAGTCTAAAAAATCTAAATTGTCGGATTTTCAAAATTCCTCAAACCTGACACATTTTGAACACTGGAACCAATTGTGTTTTAGAAACGGTCTTTGGAGTATGTTTAAAACGGTGGTTTTTTTTCACACCTGGCAACTTTAAGATGTATTGACTTCATCTCTTAGAATTTCTCAGCCAGCCTGGGCCAAGTCAATACAGTCCAACCTATCAAAAACAGTACAGTAAAAATCAGATTAGAAACACAAGTTAAAATAGGCAGAAAATGGTGAGCACTTGTCCACTCTAGATGAGTTCAAATCACCAGGACCAGATGGACTACACCCCAAGCTTCTGAAGGAACTGGCAGGTGTGATGTCAGAACCACTGAACTATATCTTTCAAAGATCCTGGAGCACTGGGGAACTACCAGAAGACCAGAAAAGAGCTGAAGTAGTTCCCATCTTCAAAAAAGGAAAAAAATGGATCCAGGAAATTGCAGACCTATCAGCCTGACCTCAATACCTGGGAAGATCTTAGAAAAGATAAGCAATGAATCAGCGAACATCTAGAGGCAAACAAAGTCATTACCAAAACCCAACATGAGTTTATCAAAAACAGATCATGCCAGACAAATCTTATTGCATTCTTTGACCAAGTGACAAAATTAGTGGACCAGAGGAATGCCGTGGATATAATTTACTTGGACTTCAGTAAGGTATTTAATAAAGTAGACCACAACCTACTACTTGATAAGGTAGAAAAATGTGGGTTAGACAGTATCACCACCAGACGGATTTGTAGCTGGCTGACCGGCTGTACTCAGCATGTGGTCCTCAATGGAACTGCATCTACATGGAGGGAAGTGTGTAGTGGGGTGTCCCAGGGCTCTGTTCTGGGCCCAGTGCTCTTCAACATCTTCATCAATGATTTGGATGAGGGGATAGATGGGGAACTCATTAAATTTGCAAACAGCACCAAGCTGGCAGGAATAGCCAACACTCCAGAAGATAGTCTTAAGATACAGAAGGATCTTGACGGACTTGAACATTGGGCGCTATCTAACAAAATGAAATTCAATGGTGAAAAAAATAAGGTTCTACATTTAGGCAAGAAAAACCAAATACAGATGTAGTATAGGTGGTACCTTGCTCAATAGTAGCAACTGTGAGAGGGATCTTGGAATCCTAGTGGACAATCTCTTAAATATGAGCCAGCAGTATGCTGCAGCTGCCAAAAAAGTCAACACAGTGCTAAGCTTCATTAACAGATAGAATCAAAATCACGTGAAGCGTTAATACCATTTTAATATGCCTTAGTAAGGCCACACTTGGAATACTGCATCCAGTTTTGGTCACCATGATGTAAAAAAGATATTGAGACTCTAGAAAGAGTACAGAGAAGAGCAACAAAGATGATCAGGGGACTGGAAGCTAAAACATATAAAGTACGGTTGCTGGAATTGGGTATATCTAGTTTAAAGAAGAGAAGGATGAGGAGTGACATGATAGCACTGTTCCAATATCTCAGGGGCTGCAACAAAGAAGAGGCAGTCAAGCTATTCTCCAAAGCACCTGAAGGCAGGACAAGAAGCAATGGATGGAAACTAACCAAAGAGAGAAGTAACCTAGAACTAAGGAAATTAGTTAGAACAATTAATCAGTAGAACAATCTGCCTCCAGAAGCTGTGAATGCTCCAACACTGGAAGTTTTTAAGAAGGGACTGGACAGCCGTTTGTCTGAAATGGTATAGGGCAGGGGTCCCCAGCCCCTGGTCCGTGGACCAGTACTGCTTTATGACTTCCTTTTCTCAAATGTTAAAATTTAATTTTGAAAGAACAGAACACATAATATTTTTGGAGGGTAGAGGAAGAAATTGAAATTGCATTTATATTTATGTTAAAAGCATATATTAAAATCAGCTGTTGCAAAAGAGTTAATGCTACAACACATTTAGTACAAATGGAAAACATTTATTCAAATCTGCAGAAATACTTATTTTTAAAGAAATCATCAAAGGATTTTATCCACTACTAAAATCAAGATATGTCTTTAAAATGCTTATACCATATTTATTTATGAGACTTCTATACCGCTTTAAGTGCAAGCACTCTCTAAGCGGTGTACACCAGTAAGCAATGTATTTATATATATTTACATTGCCCCCAACACTCTGGGTCCTCATTTTACCTACCCCGGAAGGATGGAAGGCTGAGTCAACCTTGAGCCGGTGATATTTGAACCGCTGACCTGCTGAACACAGTCAGCTAAAGTGGCCTGCAGTACTGCACCCTAACTGCTGCGCCACCTCGGCTCTTCATATCCATTAATCTGTCAGGTACATCTTGACTTTATCATTGGCTTAATAAACAAATATATATTTACATGAAGAGCATTTAAGTGTATTACTAAATATTGATAATGTACTGGATTCTTCTAGGCATATATAATTAAACATTTCTATTAATAATGAAATATAAAAATGTATTAATCAATGCACAATGCTAATGTAGAGATCACTGCTAATTACATCATTTTAGATGCCACAAAGAACTGTTTAAAAGGTAGGTCTGAAAGTTTTCTCCCTCCGGAAATGCTTTTATTTAAAGAATGGGTGCCTGTCCATCAGATATAGTTTTACAACTGTTTTACAAAACAATTACTATAATGCTACTTTAAAAATTGAACATCTGAAGGCGAGGAATGAGAAAAAATACTAGTTGATATCAGTTTTAGGACATTTTTGTCAGCATGTCAATTACACAAAAAAAAAAATATTAGCAAGAAACAAAACATAATAGACATGCCAAATGGAAATCAAACCTCAAAGCCTCTAAACATGAAAAACAAACACGTTTGAAAAGATAATATAGAGAGTACTAAGTGTACATCCCAAGAAAGGAATGTGCTAATTGCTACAGCACAAGAAGTGTCTCCATTTCAGATTCCAGCTGATGAGAAAGTCAAAGCAGAAAGATTCTTTAGATGCATCGGTCCAATCAAGGTGAATTTAGTATCTGATCTATGGCCACAAACAAGCTATGATTCCCCCAGATAAAGTAGTGAAATTTTTCCTAAGACAACCCCCCTAAAAGCTCTGTGTTAAGCCTCTGATAGGTTTAGCATAGCCATTCTTTTAAATAGTTCTTTGAAAAGGACAACAAACTGTCCTTGTTTCTTCTGATAACATTACCATATCATTGCTATGTCCTTTATGGCCCTTAGAGGGAGAAAAAAAAACATAAAAGAGGGGAGGAATTGTGCCCTAAATCCTAGAAGGCTACTTTTCTTTGCACAACCCTTGATGTTACTGCAAGAAGGAAACAAGGGACAACAATATAAGGATTATAACATGGAAAATGCATATTAATCCATTTAACAAGCTCCAGTTACTGCTTATTCAGGGACACACTTTGTTTCTGTGGCCACTTTTGTTGAGCCTTATTATTAATACTGTCATTCCAAGAAATTTGCTTTATATACCAAAATATACCAAAATTCACCCAAACTTCAGTACAGTTACATATTGCTAGAGAAGATATTTGGGGTTAGCTAGTTATGACTTTAGTCAATGCCTTTATGCCTTGACTTTAATTTAGTCAATGCCTTTGTGCCTGTTGAATGAGCCTCTTATTTTTACAGTACATAAAATAGGAAGCTATGTAGGTTCTATAAACAGACACAGACACACACACACACATACACACAGAGAGAGAGGGGGGGCTCTCAAAAATGGGGGGAAAGACGTCCAAAAAGTACACTTCTCCACTGCTATATTAGATCCATTAGAATGCATTTTTCAACAAAATAAAAACCCAAAATGATATGAAAGTGAAGAAACTGGCTGCACTCATGCTATAAAATCTCCATCTTTTTATTTTAATGTATGTTGCATAGACATCACACATATACAAAACTGGGACTTTGTTTACGCATTTACAGAGGCCATCTTGATTTTTTATATGCTCCCCTTCCCCCATGGATGTCTGTTCCACTTATCTAAAATTTGTTTACAGGATTTATTTTGAATTTTATTTAAAGAAGGCTTTGACCTTCCATATTTGATTATTTATTGTGCTCCTTTCATACCAGTTCCCCACCTAGCATATCAGGTTATTAACAGGGAAAGTGTTGTGTTTCTTTTTAAAAAAATAGAGTGCAATTAGTTTGTTTGTAGAAAATAATTATAGTGCTCACTTAGTAATGAGAACTATTCGAAAATCAGCCTTCTCATGTTCATAACACACCGAGTACCCAGAAGCACTCAAGCCAAAAGGGTCTCTAATAGACCACATATATTTAAATTAACATATCACAAAATCATAAAAGTAAAAAAAAACCTGTGCGTACAGTTGTTATTATGCAAAGTCTTGATATCTGAGATTCCGTCTCTCTGCTTTTGATATATTCAGACTTCAATATATATATAAAGGTTTTCACATTTCTGAAGGCCTGGCCTTCACATACACACAAATTGGCAGATGGCCCTTTGGCCATGTCTATAATACATTTTTTAGGGTTAGGTTTAGATCACCTTTATGTCTGCAGTGGGAGGGCTTTTTGATTGCGCTGCCGGATACTAAAACTGCCTGCAGACCACTCAGTTTTGGTATACTTCAGAGTTAATGTAGTGCTTGTGATTCGGATTTTATTTTTTCCCCTGAAGCCCCTATCTGCAGTGGTAACATTCACGGCTGCTGCTGTTCTTACCACCACCAGGAACAAAGACCAAGAACGTGTGATTGGGAGGGGGGAATGATGACCATAGGCTTTGGAAGATAAAACCCCACTTCCTTTTGATTCAATATCTTGTTATTTACAGTTGTACACTTGAACTGGATCACCACAAATAATGAAGGCCACCTGTATGAATATCCTAGTGATTAGTCTCTTAAGGTGATTGTCAGATTTGGTAACTGCATTTTGCTGTATGTAGGGCAAATCTAATACGATGTAAATTTCATAAAATACCTTTTCAAAAAGGAATATCTCCTTATTTTCACAATGGCAGTATCCTGTTTAGAATCTATTCAACAATACACTTCTATATAAAAATGCTACTTACTGAAAAATATATAACACATTTATTCTCTCAAACAAAATCTACATTATATTTCTGTATAAATATTTCTAGCTATTCTGTATAAGCCTCACAACTGGTAAAGTTCCACTCAAAAGAATTTTTCAGCTCCCAAGATTACAATTTTCATTGCAAAACCTGTAAGCATTTTAAAAAACTGAATGTTGAGGTGCACTAAATAACAATAACAAACGATGAAAAGCAAACTTACAGCTTCATATGATTGGTAGGATAATCCTAACAATGGATGCAGTTCAGTTCTGATTAAAGTGCCTAAAAAGAGGGCAATCAAATGCGAGAAAAGAACCAAGCCATGAAACCTTAAAATTCTATACCCTATAAAATGTCCCTTCCTATTGTGTTGACAAAACTGTAGCTGAAACAATTGAACCAAAGTAGATGAACTAGATCTGGTGGAACAAAGCATGACCTTGGTTATTTTATGACAGTTCTTAAATCAAAATATGTGTATCTATCTTTAAGCACTGTTCTCAGTGGTGGGATTCAGATATGTGAACAACCAGTTCCCCGTGTGGATGTCACTTCCAGAAGTCCATTCTGGGCCTGGGCAACAAAAAATTAGCTACCGGTTCTGCAAAGTGGTACAAACCGGCTGAATCCCACCACTGACTGTTCTTATTCGTAATGTATCATGTTTGGAAATAGAGGAAAAAGAAAAGACAAAAACATACTTCCCCCCGAGGTTCGAACTACTCCCACCCTGCCAGCCTTTAAGAAAGCCGTTAAAACTCTCCTGTTCCGGCAGGCCTGGGGCTGATGTCCCCGGGGGGGCGGGATATGATTGGACTCGCGGTATGACTGGATTATTTTATTTTTTTATGACTGTTTTTAACCTTGTACGCCGCCCTGAGTCCTCTGGGATTGGGCGGCATATAAATATTTGTAAATAAAATAATAATAAAAAAAATAAGGCAGGGAATATTGCCTAGAGTGGCCCAAGATCTTTCTTCTACTTTCTTCCAGATAACTAAAACAAGTTTGGGAAAGAAGGAGCTTTCCTGGGCAGAGTTCAGGAATAAATTGAGCCCTCTGATTTAGATTAAAGATAGAGAAGCAGGGCTTCCATTGCTAGTACTGTATATTTAACAATGGTTGTCACCCTCTTTGCTCTCCTGTCACACTGTCCCAAGCGAGTTGGCTAATGTGAAAGATGAATATGTAGCTGCCAAGATATCCGAGGCTGGGGATCACAATTGACTGTGGTGGCCTACAGTATTTGCCTTTCACACAGCAATTCCTCAGCAGGGCTCCTATTATTTCTTTCTCACAGTTTTAATGTCATGTAAACTGTAAAGGATGTGAAGATATTACGCAGGATTCTTTTCAGTCAAGAAGCTGAAGTAATGGCACCACAGCTACACAAACTTAGTGCCCAGCTGATAGTCACTGGTGTAGCATAAGCTGTTGATAGTTCTGACCTTTTTCCACTTTCTCAGTATAATTGACTGGAAGGTTAGCCAATTTTTTTTTTACAACAGTCAGCTTGCTAGAAACTGGATCTCTGTCTAGAGTGGGGGTGTCCAACCTTGGCAACTTTATGACGTGAGGACTACAACTCCCAGAATTCTCCAGCCAGCCAAAGGGAATTCTAGGAGTTGAAGTCCACAAGTCTTAATTTGGACAGCCCCTGGTCTAACAACAACAACAACAACAACAACTTTATTGTCACTTTGAATGTACACCAATCGGCATACATCAAAATGAAATTTCGTTGCATACAGCTCTCAAAGGGTCACCACCTCCGATATACACTGCTTGTTCATGGCCAGTTCAAGTTTCAGATCGTCCATTTTAGTCTCTAGGGAGCAAATGATGGCAAACAGGACAGATGGAAATGGAGCTCTATGTGGATCAGCTCTCAAATTATGTTGTATTCCTGTACGACAATCTTGCCTCCTTTCCTTTTTCTGATCCTGACTGTTCCACCTTTTCCTTAAAGAGGCCTTACTTCTTTTTGCCCCTGGAGCAAGCTGCCACCGCCACCAACTCCTCTAAAAGCCTCTCTCTCTTCCTCTGGCCCTGCCGACAGCCTCATCCAGTTCCTTTGCTCCATAAGCTACAGGATGATGCTTTGTTTCTATGAAACTGTTTTCAGCAATGAAACTGCACTTGGTATTAATTCAGATTGTGCCTCTGATGCCTCTTCCTTTCTTAGCTTCTAACCCCATCACAGCTGTTTCTACATCTAAGCACAAATGAGAGTTCAATGTGAAAGATAAAGTACTATAACACATAGTCTGGAAATTGTTCAAGGGCTCAAAAACTGAAATGCCATGGCTCTCAGATACACTGGATAAGAAATAAGCAGATAAAATTAAATCTGCATATTAAGAAATACTTTTCAGTGATGAACATTTTATTTCACTCATCAGATAAAATTGTTTTGAGATATCAAATAAGGCAGTGTTTGAATCTGTATCTTACACATGGGAATAATTCTTTACTATGCTGTATATTTCTTCAACATTAATTTCTTTATCAGCTCAATTTTTAATTTCACTTTTACAGAATTAAGCATGAAGAGCAACTTGGTATAAAAGGTAACATGTGTTTTGATTTTGAGGGAGTAAAATCATATTTCTTTAATTTAAAATACCATCCCACAAACCTTTATAGTTGTAGTCATGGATTTATTATCTTTTATTCTTCTCAATTCTAGTAATCTCAAGATCTTTCATTTAAAATGTGGTACTGAGTCCAGTGACAGAGACTACATACTGTGTATATTCAAACAGAAAGATTTTAACCCTGTTGCCTTCCATCGTTATCTTATGAAGTAAATGGTAATCCAGTAAACTTAATAGAGTTAACAGAATAACAGAGTTGGAAGGGACCTTGGAGGTCTTCAAGCAGGAGACTCTATATAATTTCAGACAAATGGCTACCCAATCTTTTTTTAACTTCCAGTGATGGAGCACTCACAACTTCTGAAGGCAAGCAGCCCCACTGATTAATTGTTCTATCAGGAAATTTTCCCTTATTTTTAGATTGGTTCTCTCTCTGATCAGTTTCTATCCATTGCTTCATGTCCTGCCTTCAGATGCTTTGACCCCCTCTTGCTCGTGGCAGCCCCTCAAATATTGGAACACTTCTATCATATCACCCCTAGTCCTTCTTTTGATTAGACTGGACACACTCAATTCCTGCCACAGTTCTTCATATGTTTTAGCCTTCATATGTCTATCCACGTGGCTGTGAAAGCTATATCATCAGAAAGGCTGAATAAAGAAAAACAAATATCTTTGATTTGTGATCCTAGAAAAAATGGATGTGAATATCTTGGACAGTAAGAAAAAGAAACAATTCAAAAGTAAATGAAGTAAAACCAGACTGCTGGAAGCTATAATAATCTAGGTATAGCTTTGAAAGTTCAGACACATAATGCAAAGGCAAGAGTCACGCGAGAAAACTTTGATGCCTGGAAAAATGGAAGACAACAGAAAAAGAGACCAACTGAAAATCAAATAGCTGGATTCTATCATTGCTGACACACATATGAGTGTGCAAGAACGCTATCAGTCCTGACAAACTGTTGTTCCTTAGGCATGAAAAACTCGAAATAACTGAATGACTGAACAACAGTTTAATCTCTGATCTAGCCCAAAACCCAGCTTGGCAAAGATTCCACATGCGGCTATCCATGAGTAGTACATTTTTAAATGGTTAAAATGAGAAATTAGAGAAAGAAAAAAGGTCACTATTCACGAGAAATGGCCTTGCTTAAGACTTCTGGCTTATTATTAAACTTTCTTCCCTCTCCATTAAGAAGAATAAGATGACACATTACCTAGATAAAGGAACATTTGTAAAATCCTGCTGGTCTGGGATGTAAAGCAAATTATAAAATGATGAGCAAGTTTTAACTCAAAGAGCCACTAGAGTTGAGAAATGGATTAAATAGTGCTAAGCACCATGGCTGGCTGTCTTTGTAGACTATTCAAATGCTGAAAGGAATTAGTAGTCTACATGTAATGTATTAAAAATGCTTATAAGTGTCTATCCTGCAAATGCAATTGGAATGAATCGCTTAATGCTGTTTCTCAGATGACTTGTCATGCCATGGAAGAATGTGGCTGGAATAAATGCACTTTACTGCATTGTGAGACTTTTTTTTCATATAACTTTAATTAAGCTGAAAAGCATAGAAAACAGAGCTTTCCAACCTCTAATTTGTACCCAAAACATTCACATCTTTCATCAGCTGCTTTCCCCCATTTTCTTTTAGTAAATAAATTGTATATGCGGTGTAAATATTATGACATTTGGTTGCTGTCATTTTGGTTCATGCAGTTTGCCTAAAGCAACAGGTGATTTCAATTTAAATAGCTTTTTATGTACTTATTCTTAATAACATGACACAGGAAGCAATTCTTCAGATATCAGTATGCCAATTAACAAAATAATTCTACCTCTGAGTAGACAAATGATGGCTTCTAATCTACACAAGCAACACAATGAGAGGAATGGGAGAGATAAACCCAGTCTGTCAGTTCTGGACAGGCACAGTGGTATCAAATACAATAAACCTTTACATGCAATATGCAAGAAATGGCAACACACAAATACTTTTCACATTCTGGCAGTGAAAAGAACCTGAATTCAAAAGCCAGGATGACTATCGGAAGCTGACTCACAAAACAATACACTCTTTAGCTGGAATAACATTGGAATCAAGCAATATTTTCATTTGTTCATAGATACAATGTTCATACAACATACATTGTGTTTTGCATCCAGTAATTGATGCATGATGGGACAGCCTGGAAACTCTTCCTTTTACTTGGGAAGAAAGGGGAGAATTAATGATCATAGAAGGCATGTTGCCAATAGATCTGTTCAAGTATAAATGCTTCTCTTTCCTGCTGTGGTTCCTGTAGGTTTGATTGCATGGGGATTTAAGACAACCTAGCATTATACCTCCATTGCCTGGAAACCATTATTTGCATTGATCTCCCTTTTCCATATCCCTAGAAATGGTTTGCCTATTAAAACAAACAGAGAAAGCCAGGCTTTTGACTTACATAGCTAGGATTGAGCCAAAACACATCTGTGTCCATCAAAAAACATCCAGCATCATTGGCGTACTTTCTCATTCTGATTTTAGAATGCTTACTGTATAAAAACAATGGTGGCTCAGTGGTTAAGGTGCTGGGCTTGTTGGCTGGAAAGCTGGTAGCCCAGGATCAAGACCCGAGCACCATGTGACTGGGTGAGCTCCCGTCCTCGCCCCAGCTTCTGCCAACCTAGCAATTCGAAAGCATGCAAATACGAGTAGATAAATAGTTGGCACTTTGGTGGGAAAATAACAGTGCTCCGTGACATCATGCTGGCTACGTGACTGCGAAAATGTCTTTGGACAGTGCTGATAACGACTAGCAGAGTAAAATCTTCAGGGACTCCTTTACCCTTTTTTAAAAACTGTATAAAAATAAATGCCCAGCCCCAAAACAAAGCCACTGGTATTATTCTCGCTTTAATGGTTGGCATATGAGCGTAAAATAACATTGCTTAAGATAACCATGTAAGTAGGACAGTTTTATCGTTACAAAGAGATTTGAGGTTATCTCCGGCTTATGATCTTGTCTCTTGATGTCAAAAGATGGAAAGCAAAACTATGGGAAAGGAATATCATGAAACCAGTCACTGGAGGATAATCATATAAATGCTTTCACGGGAAATTATTAATAATACAACAAATGGAAAATGTATAATTTCCCAGTTTTGCTTTTCCTGAAGATCCAAAGAAATTTACAAATTTTACAATAATAGAAATAATAGCATAAAGATCTGTCTGCCAGGTAAGTTTTATTTAGATTGACGTAACTGGCATAGGCCTTTCCGTGGCCTTTATCTCACTATTTGATGCCACCTGCATATTTCACATATGAATTTTGCACCACAAATTCTAAATTAATTATCCAGACTTTCTTCTGCACTTGACAACTCATCCCAAGGCCAATATACTGTAGACAGGACTCAGAATATTTTTAGTGTGAAGGTAATGAGTCAGCTCTGGGGTCGATGGATTTTCAATATTTATTGATACAATACAGCCTCACTTCAGGTTCTCAGTAATGAAGTTAGTACTGCCTGACACAGCATGAGTTATTTAAATTTGATAGAGTCAAGAGAACTTTAAACATACTGATTCTACTTCATCATTTCAATGGTAAGCAAACTGAAAGACAGTTATAACTGAATACCTTGAGTAGAGTGTTTCTATATATTGTTCTAAACAGCAAATATACTGGGCCATCCTAAAATGTGCACATGATCATTATTTCTTATTCCAGTATTCTGTTTGATTAATATACTGAAATATTAGGAAACTAGAATGTGGTTCAACTGCTTCAATGGATTTTCTATGGGAATGGCTTTGCAAATCCACTAAAAGTAATTCTACCAGTTATGATGACTATGACACTTCTGGGTATACTATGACTCTGTTGAAACCTTTCATTAGCAAAAGATTATCCTTTATTTTATGTACAAGAATCCGAAGATCATCCTTCTCAGAATAGGAAGATGTTAAATATGGGGGAACATTAGTGCAGCTGAATAATCTTGCTAACAAGCAAGACTTGGGAGATGCTCTATACAGTACATAGTAGCTAAATAAAGAAGAGGGAAAGAATGAGATCTTTAGGAATAAGTCTACATCCTGGAGTCTATGATATGTGTCACCAGATACCATCACAGCTCCCTCACATGTTGACAGAAATTTATAGTGATATTTAACTTGACCTTAGTTACACAAATAAACATTGTCTAGGCTAATGCTCTGCATATTAACCTATAGAAAGAACTGAATGTCAATAGATGGTCTTCTAGCTATTTGGTCATTTGGCTGTTTCCCATTCACTTAGAAAATGGAAAGACTGCTTATACTGCCAACATCTGTCCCGTGGCTAAAATCCACTTTGAGAGGACCTAAACAATGCTTCAGATTTTGCTGTAAACACTGCACTTGACAGATGAAGAACTGAACTGTCTCTTACTGACGAAAAGAGTGGATGAAAGAAAAAAAATGTATTGCTTTTTAACGTTCACAAAGAGGAAACTCTGAAAGAAAAGAGGCATTGAAAATATCAGTGAAGAGTTTCATTACTCCTTACTTTGCCAATCAATATCAGACTGTTCCTTGATCAGATCAGGACTTAGAACTCTCCCAGAAGATTTGAGGTAACAGAAGATTTGAGGATATAAATGCTTATGGTTTCATTGTTGGAAGGCACCTCAAATTATTCTAGCCCAATCCAACGCAATACAGGAAATCTATTACTATTATATTCACCTATTAATATATCTAATATATATAGTAGTATATAATATTACTATTATATTCGCCTGTAACGTGGCCTATCAACCTCTACGGAAAACCATCCAGTGAAGAAAAACCCTTTCATTTCTGGGGCTATCTGATCCACTGTTGGATAACTCGTCTCTGAATTCTTTCTTGTAAAATCTGAGCCTAAAAGTTCAGATCCTATGCCCCCCTTGACTCCATGTTAACAGGAAAAAAACCCTGCTTCCACATATCTGTGGCAGCATTCAAAGTATTTGAAAATGACCTCTCCCCTAGGATAAATATAGTCAACTCATTGTTTTTATCACCTTCTTCGGCAGTCAGCTTAATGGATTACAGTAAGGAGGCCCTCTGCTTCAGAGGTTTGAAATCAACGGCTAAGGGAGAAAATTGGTAACCTTGACATATTTTCCTATATTTTATCTAATGAGTCATAGTTTTGATTTTATTAGATGTATTACTGCTATTTCATTTTCTTGTTGTGTTGTAGATTCCGATTTTGGTGTTTAGACATATTATTGCAAGCAAGGACATAACATTACTTTTAATTAACTCTTCAACGTCAATGCTTCGTCCTAGCATCCAAATTTTCCCAAATGATTTCCCCAACTTTTTCCAAACTCTTTCATTATTAACATTAATTGGTGATTTAAGTATTATACATAGCTTAGCCACACCTGGGAAATTTATTTTAGTTAACTTATCCATGTTTAATCATATGTGTACTCCCCTGCAGTTTAACGAAGATTCAACATTAGCTCATATTAGTCTGACCAAATGTTTTTAGAAAGGGGGATAGGATTTTACTTTGGCATTTTTATATAATAGGTTTCCTGTGATATAGTCAACAGATAATGGGGGAAAGGAGTGCCTAGTAAGAATGAAATAAAATATTAAAAAAGAGTTTCAGGAAAAGTTCATATAACTATAGCTCAAGGCTGTTTATCATTCTCTGTCAAACTTCTCAACCACAATCATGTAATTTAACTGAAACTGTCATATACAATATTTGTTCAAATGATAGTTCACTATACGACTAATAATTTATTCAGCTTGTTTTCTGAATATATGTGTAATTTAGTCCCCATACTTGCACTCATGTAAAAGGACTTTAGTATACTGACAGAGATTCAAAAACATTTAACCTATTTCAATTTAAGCCTGGGTTGATACATAAATGTAGAACTTGGTCACCCCAAACCAAGATTTGGAGAACTTTAGCAATGATTATCATGTTAATGGTGAACATGCTACTTTGTCAGCCTTACAAGTATATCTATACTATCATGGCATTCATATAATTCATTACCATGAGAAATAACAGTTTCCAAATGGGTAACCCTGTATTTTTTTCAGCAAAATCCACAAAAATCAGCCTCCAGGCAGCATGAAGTCTTAAAAAAATGTTATTGCTTAAGGTTTCGTGGATCATAGTTGCATTTATCAGATGCCCTGGAATATGGTTCAGAGAAAAGAGTATTATATATACATATAGATTTTGTTGGTATACTAGACGTTCAGGAGAGATAGTAGAAATTACCTATAGTAATTAGGTAAGTAAATAAAACAGTTTCTTATTCTGAATACTTAGATAAGAAATTTTGTTTTTTTATTTAATTTGGGAGAAATGTTGTTAAATTATCTAATGAATTCCAACTCCACCATTTTGCAATGTAATTCCCTATGGTCAAGTCAGAGACCCCAAAGAACCAAAATATTCCCCTGGTGGGTTCTGGATATTATCATTCCTGATATTTGATTTGTATCCATTCTTCAAACACTATTTTGCACACAGTCCGTGTTTAGAATGGTATACACACCCTACCTTTCTGCCAGAGCAAAGGGATACAGATATTACATTATGTCATGTCATCTTTTATAAGGGTTTATAAGTACAAGGCCTAGTTCTGCATAGTGATGAACTTGTTTAATGATAAGTCTAGTCCCACACTGCTGACAAAGCAGGCATATATCACATTGTGGGTCTAGGACAATTTGCCACAACTGACTGGCCTTGGCCAACTCGCCCTGGCCTTCTCACCATAGCTGATTTGCCCTGGCTGACCAACTTGACAACTGTAACCAACTTGCCAGGACAACTCGCCATGGAACAACTTGCCATGGGACAATTCAATGTGGATAACCCAAGAGAGGAACAAGTGAATTGCAGTGGGCCTTGTCTTGCTTTAGGTTTGAACCTTCTCAAATTAGGCTGAGGTGAGCTGCAATTCTACTTGTCCTTCTCTTGAATCATCCTGCATTGAATTTTCCTATGGAGAGTTATCCTGTGGCAAGTTGGACACAATGAGCCAGCTGGGGTGAGTCAGCTGTGGCAAGATGACCAGGGTGAGCTGGCCAGAGTGAGTTGGCTGGGGCAAATTGTCCCATTCTACACACTGGAGGCTGAGAAAGTGTTTGTCCCCCTGATGCTATGCATGATGTTGTTCAATTCTCTAAGCAGTGCAGTCCAGATGTCCGGGAAAAATTAGCATCTGGAACAGCAAGAGGATTTGGTTCCATATGTACAGTATGCATCATGATGGTATGATATATAATTGCTGGTTAGTAGCTATTTTAAGTGATGTAGCAATTGAGAAATAAACCCCGGCCCACGTTCCAAAGATTGTTAATTGGAAGTATCATTGTACAAGATGGGTTTGAGATCATAGATTGTAATTTGAGGGATTTTAACTTGGAGCTGTAGGTGGTCACAAGTGATGTTCTATTGTGCTTTCTTTTTCTGGATCTGTCTTGCAGAAAAGAACACTGTTCCTATTCCTGGCAACCCACATGCCTCTCTGGATCTGCTTTTAATTTATTTGATCCCTTAGTTATATATCACTGTTGGATAGGTCTGAACAGATGAAGTACCATTTATGCATCATGCCTCATACAGAAATAGAAAACTCAGCATACTGGGAAGCATTTACTGGACTACCCTTAAAATCTAACCATCATTGTGAACCAATTAGTTGTTCTCTGATAGAAATGGACTATAGAAAAAATGCAACAAATACCACCCCACCCCATTTTTAATCCCTTGTGATTACATAATTGTGCTCATCTAAGTTCAGAGTTAACATCCTCTTTAAAAAAATGTATCAAATTAGTGAAATGTTTTAGGTAACTGATTTTATACATTAGTTTTAAGTTCTCAGTTCTGCATCGTGGCAGATTTGTACAAGCAAAATGGGAATACTATAAAAAGGTGTTCTGGAGTTTGCTCCAAATTTTCCAAGATCATGTCCATAGTCCATATCTAAAACCCCTGTGATATATAGATGGACATTTAGTAATGTTTATTTCTTGCCCAACCAATAAGTCATTACCTTTATTGAGGGAGTAGCATTGCATATATTTGTTTATCATTTTATGCTTTATTGCTGAAACATTTGAGAAAGACCGCTTCAGTTTAGATTTTGATGCTATGTTAGGCAGAGAAAAATATCCATTATAAGATAATCAAGATACAGGAAAGATGATTTCTAACTACAATTCCAAACTGAAGGAGAAAAGCACTAAAAAAATAATGTTATGAGTTACCAACTTTTCTTGGGTCTTTTTTCTGACACAAAATATTTTTTTACACATTTCCAATTTGTATTAAGTAAGACAAAGAGTAACCATAAGACCCAATGTTTTCAAATAATTATTTTGTATCTTATGAAATTATTGCTAATATTATTTTGACAAAACTCTGGGAAACTGTTAAGAAACCTTGGAATATTTTATTTCCCAATATCTCCCAGAGATCTGAATGGCCCCCACTCTGCTATTGTTTAGAAGAGCCATGAAGACCTGGGTCTTCACTCAGGCCATCGGCAAGAGAGTGTGACATCCCTCTCTTCATTTCATCTGGCCTATCACACTTGACATCTTTTATCTTCATATCCTTCATTTTTATTTATTTTATTGTAGTCTCTTGGCTGGTGTTACCCATCCAAGATTGTTGGTGTACATGTGTAATAAATTTGAATATTATTATTGCATAAATTTTGCTTGATGTATCAATTAATTAAATACAAACAGTTAATTTGTCCATACATATTGCAAACACTCTCATTTTTCATTATTGTCCTTTAACAATCTCAGCAAGTCTCTATAATTAGTGCAGTAGACTGCATAACCCTGACTGTGCCCCAAGCACCACTCTTCGCCAGTGCATGCTCCCACTGGAACAGAATATTTTTAACGGAGCAATAGAATGTACATCAAAAGATACGCTGATTTTTTAAAATAGCTTGTGACTTCCTGCTTACAGTAATAGTTCTGAGGCGATCAGCATCTGCATGGAAAAGCAAATTATGTCTGTTTTTGTTGTTTGGATTAATGCTACCAAGGTCAATTAGTAGTAGCTTTGGATGTACAGTATATAATTCTCAACAGAAACATATTCTTTACTTTATGGGGTGAGGTGGAAAGGATACTTTGACATTTATAATAAGGTTTTCTAGATTTTATTACATGACTCTATATTATATTATAATCATTCCAATTTCAACTACGGTTTTATATATTTAATTATATTGCTTAGTGAGTATGTATTATAACCCAAAATAATATTTACTAAGTTTTCAATATTTTCTTGTTTTTTTCCAACATAACACTCAAAACCTAAGCACAAGCTTGAGCCTTGTGGATTCACTCCATTTGTTTGATGTTTAGTATGCCTTGCCAAAGACTACTTTCTGTTAATTATTAAATATTAACAAATGATTGTCATCACATACTATTGAATATATTATACCCAGTGCTTTTTTTTGTAAAAAAAAAAAAAAAGATGCCGGAACTCACACACATCATACAACCCGCCTTGCCTACCCTACAAGGTTCCACGCAAAAAAGGTGCTGGAACTCCGTTCTGGGCGTTCTATGAGGAAAAAAAGCCCTGATTATACCTGTGATTTTTATATTAATATCTAGTGTGACTTTTTGGAACATCATTTGAACTTTTACACGCTCAAATTAAGAGACTGTGCACTCCCAAGCTGGATGAGAAAATTGGGAAGAGGTTCAGGGTAGTTACACTAGAATAGCTCAGGAGGTATTTAGAAGGTTATATCTTTAGTTTGGCAAGATGCTGTCCATTAGGTGTAAGCAAATAAAGGATTGGAGTCAACTGGATTTCACTGTGTCATCTTTCAGCTTAGACCTTACAAATACAGTGATAGATCATTGAATAATAGATAACAAGAATTATCCAAAATGCTATGCCACTTCCTGCCAATTGTCATTACTATTAAGATTACCATCACATTTACTATCAAAGTTATTCTCAAATGTCAATTATTATCAAGTTAATGATTATGAAATGTTTATAAACTTCACTAGATATTAAATAAAAATATCCAATAATTGTGGAATATTCAAATATCAGCAATTGTAAAGGAGAATTTTGAGAAACTCATATATCAAATACACTCCAGCAATACTGAAATATATTAGCATTAAGACATTCTACTATATTTGAGTGCCATCGATATACTCCTAGTTATGGGATAATGAGAAAGCTCCCCATCTCTCATTTAGTGACATAAGCAGACTAATTTAGGGAGAAGCATTTCTTCAAACTCCCAGATCACAAAGGCATTTAGCTCTTTCTAGTCCATCAAACAAAAATTCAAGAGATCAGACTCCTTTTTTTCAGTTTTACTTTTCTAGTATAGGTGGTTGTTTATATTTATTTTATTTTTTATTCTCTTGTGTTTTAATCTCACTGTGAATATTTTCATTTTTTCTTTTCATATCTTGTACACTGTTCTCAGACTATAGCAGGATACAAATTCAAAAAATGAACTCACAAAATTTTATATAGCATAAAGGAAAAATTTGTTCACCGCTGAGAAACACACTTGTACATTCTCAATTTACATTTAAGTTATTTACTTACTATGCACATTTCTAAAACACTCTTATAGAAATAAAAAGAAAAATCTCATCCAAATATGCTTGTTATACATTTTTCAATGGGCTTTTTTTTAAAGGATATATATTTTCCAGGAAAACAGATTTAGTAAGTAAACTGCCCCTCATCTAAAAACAGGTTTATGCTACAGTTCAAGATCAGACAATTTTCATTTTTTTTAGATTGGTGCAGTTTAGTATATTTTATATCAATTGCCCCCAAATTTCTGATATGTATGAAAAGAATCCAGAAAGAAGAATTTTTAAAGTAAACACTCATATGAATATCAAAAGCAAATGTATATTTGAGGAACTTGTATTAAACCAGTTTTACTCTATAATATATTATTTGAATTAAAACTGAGTGGAACTAGATGTATAGTACATATACAATATATCCTGCTTTAAGATGCTGAATGAAATGCAATAAGTAAATAAAAAGGAGTAAAATGCTAAGAAAATATTAATTACACTGTGAAGACTACAACACATTTCAACCCATTCTTTTTTTCTCTTGTGAGCCATTAAAAAATATAAAGTTTTAAACAGGCCTGAAAAGTAACAAATTGAAAAACACCAAAGTACAGAATTAGACTACAGAGTAACTTTTACTACATTGTAAGCAACTTAATAATTTCCCCCAAAAAATGTGTTCTTAAGGTAAGCTGCATCAATAACGATATGAAATATTACAGGAAAAGGAAAAACAAGAACCAAGTTGATCATCGTGAATCAAGTAGTTTTCCAACATAGCAAACTGAAAATTTAAATGGTGTGTCTTAATCATTAGGGGTACTGTGATCTGTGAATTTTTTTGAATTGATTTATAGTTAATCAAGCTTTGAATAGATACCATATGTCTTAAGTTCAATAAAGCAGCTTTAAGTGACCAAGGATGGATCCAACATTACATGAACAAGAGTTTACCTATGCAATGGACTTTCCATTAAGTGCTTTGCAAATCTGTTCCAAAGGTTTGGGGGGTCCTTTCGATTCAACTCTAAGTCTGGGTCCAATCTAATGAATTTTCAGAACACAAAGGTAGGATAGTCATGCTAGCTACCGAATAAACTTTCAGGGATCTCTCTCTCTCTTTTCCCCCTCCTTTCTGCCCCTCCTCTCTTTCCATATTTGCTTGGTCTCATGTCTTCCACAACACTTTAATGTGCAGGTGAAGGAGACAATTACTGCAAGCCTATTCTCTGAAAAATCTTCACATTCTAATTTCAAATGTAGACCATTTTTGACTCCATATAATAAAGTCTACAAGTTAAAACCTAAATAAAAAGGATGTGCTTTTATCAAAGCAACTAAGTCTTACAATAATTTGAGCTGTGGAGAAGGAATCAGGAAGATCCTTTTCTATTAGCTATTGAAGAGTGAAGGTGATTCATTTCTGCATTATGTACTAATCAAAGCTAAAATACGAACATTCATTTTTGGAGTTTTAATCTTGCTCTCCTCCTCAAAGGCACTGTAATAAATCATGCACAATGGTCTATTACAATTGAAGTTTAAGAAAGTGCAAAGAAAATGAAGGAGTTAGAAATGGGTTACTATTTTTGAAAACACCATCTTTGAAGATAAAATTTCATTTCCTGTAATGGTATCATCTATGGCACAATATATTTATTAGAGAAAACCTGTTTAAAAGATGTCTCTTTCTACAGTGTCTGCATTTGTGTGATTCCATTGCTTTCTAAATGAAAAGGAATTTAGAGGATCAAATTCCTAGACCAGCAGTTTATTTGTATGCCAACAGAGAACTATGTGATTTTGAATGTTAGCAATGACATTTTTGTTTAGGTATTAAATTTACTTTTCTCCAGAAGCATTCTATACAACATGGCAAACATTTAGAAGCCTGTTATAAAGGCAACCTATTATTGTTAAATCCTATAGTTTGGGGTTTGAAGGGTATCTTTGTTGATGAAATTTATTTGGATATTCCATCCCCTTAAACATAATAATAATAATAATAATAATAATCATCATCATCATCATCATCATCATCATCATCATCATCATCCCCCAGTGAGGCACTACCTTGACGTGGTTGTGGGGCTTGTGTACTCTGAGGAAGATGAGAGCTATGCCAGAGGTTCAACCATACTGGACAGGTCTCATCAGAGGAGTCAGACAAAGAGTGTCTCTCCCATAAAAAATATGGTGAGACGTAAATTTCAGAATGCCATACTGGCTCAGGATGTCGCCCGGGTTAACAAGGTCCGCGCTAGATATTGGAGTTCCTGGATATCTGGTGAAAAATGGGTTACAGGACTCAGGATTGTTGGCTGAGCAACCAGGGCCAGCAGCTGCAGAACTACTGGAAGAAAAGGTGTCTACCCGTCGCAGATACACAGTGATTGAAAACAAAGAAATAATGATCTGTTACTACAGATCAAGTCCAACAAGAAGAGGATATCTAAAACGAATGCACCAGTTCTGGAAAGAACAACATCCAGAATCAGAAATAACAGAACAGAGACTAGCAGATCAACGCCGATTTATAACACGAAATAAAGTATTCACAGAAACAGAATTGGACGAACTGCAAAGGTTTACCCAGGGCAAAGAAATCAAAGCCTTACCAGAAGTAATTCAGAATGTAGAGGCAAACCAGGGGGAGTTGGCAGTGAAGGAATCCAGCAGAGATATACAACTGTTCTCATTTGGAAACCAGGCACCTCTTCCTCAGGAAGAACAAAACCCTCTAACTAAAGAAATAAAAGAATTGAAACAAAGAATAACTGAGCATCTAGAACAGCACAAAAACAACAGAATAAGGCTGCCTGCATTGAAGCTTGTTCCAAAGAAACAGCTAGCACAAGCATTAAAAGATGCAAATACTGCAATATCAAGTATAAGCACCAATTCACTGCAAGAAACAAACCAACTAATGTACAGCACAGCTGCAGTTATAACAGAATACTTGGGATGCAAAATCAACAAAGAAGAAAAACAAACAAACAGTGCACCAGAAAAATGGAAGGTTAGACTAGAAAATAAGATCAGCAAGTTAAGATCACATGCAAGCAAGCTAGAACAGATGAAAGAAAAGAAGCTGAAGAACAAGAAGACCAAAGAATACCTAATCAAGAAATACCACTTAGAAACAAGGAAGATCAAGGAAGCACTGGAAATAATAAAGCAACAAATAACAGCTATAGCCAGGAAAATCAGTAGATATGAAGCTCGAATTGCAAACTATAGGCCTACAAATAGAAATAGAAAGACTGTGGCAAAAGCAAGCAAGGGTAGTACCAATAGTAATAGGCTCCTTGGGTGCAATCCCAAAACAACTGGAGCACCACTTGAACACCATTGGCATTGACAAATTCGCTATTAGTCAATTGCAAAAGGCGGCCTTATTAGGAACTGCTTCCATCCTGCGACGATATCTGTAATACCATCAAACATCCACATCTGCCTATCCCAGGTCCTGGGTAAGAACTCGATAGGTAGACAAAATGCCAAATCCAGTCTGAACATCTGGCTGACTGTGCGATGATCCATAATAATAATAATAATAATAATATTGTAAGGGACTTTGGAGGTCAACTAGTCCAACCCCCTGCTCAGGCAGGAAACCCTATACCATTTCAGACAAATGGCTGTCCAGTCTCTTCTTAAAAACTTCCAGTGTTGGCGCATTCACCGCTTCTGGAGGCAGGTTGTTCCACTGATTATTTGTTCTGTCAGGAAGTTTCTCCTTAGTTCTAGGTTGGTTCTCTCCTTGATTAGTTTCCACCCGTTGCTTCTTGTCCCGCCCTCAGGCGCTTTGGAGAATAGCTTGACTCCCTCTTCTTTGTGGCAAACCCTGAGATATTGGAACACTGCTATCATGTCCCCCTTTGTCCTTCTCTTCGTTAAACTAGACACACCCAATTCCAGCAACCGTTCCTTATATGTTTTAGCCTCCAGTCCCCTAATCATCTTTGTTGCTCTTCTCTGTACTCTTTCTAGAGTCTCAACATCTTTTTTACATCATGGTGACCAAAACTGGATGCAGTATTCCAAGTGTGGACTTACCAAGGCATTGTAAAATGGTATTAATACTTCACGTGATCTTGATTCTATCCCTCTGTGAATGCAGCCTAGCACTGTATTGGCTTTTTTGTCAGCTGCAGCACACTGCTGGCTCATATTTAAATGATTGTCCACTAGGACTTCAAAATCCCTCTCACAGTTACTACTATTGAACAAGGTACCCCCTATACTATACCTGTACATTTGGTTTTTCTTGCCTAAATGTAGAACCTTACTTTTTTCACCATTGAATTTCATTTTGTTAGAGAGTGCCCAGTGTTCAAGTCTGTCCAGATCCTCCTGTATCCTAAGCCTGTCTTCTGGAGTGTTGGCTATCGTCTGGTATCGTCTGCAAATTTGATGAGTTCCCCATCTATCCCCTTGTCCAGATTGTTGATGAAGATGTTGAAGAGCATTGGGCCCAGAACAGAGCCCTGGGGCATCCCACTACACACTTCCCTCCATGTAGATGCAGTTCCATTAAGGACCATACACTGAGTAAGGCTGGTCAGCCAGCTACAGATCCATCTGGTGGTTATGCTGTCTAACCTGCATTTTTCTATCTTCTCAAGTAGTATGTTGTGATCTACTTTGTCAAATGCCTTACTGAAGTCCAAGTAAATTATATCCAAGCATTCCTCTGGTCCACTAATTTTGTCACTTGGTCAAAGAATGCAATAAGATTTGTCTGGCATGATCTGTTTTTGACAAACCCATGTTGGCTTTTACTAATGACTTTGTTTGCCTCTAGGTGTTCACTGATTCGTTGTTTGATTATCTTTTCCAGAATCTTCCCAGGTATTGAGGTCAGGCTGATAGGTCTGTAATTTCCCGGGTCCTTTCCCCCCCCTTTTTTGAAGATGGGAACTACATCAGCTCTTTTCCAGTCCTCTGGTAGTTCCCCAGTGCTCCAAGATCTTTGAAAAATATAGTTCAGTGGTTCTGAGATCACACCTGCCAGTTCCTTAAGAACCTTGGGATGTAATCCATCTGGTCCTGGTGATTTGAACTCGTCTAGGCTGGACAGGTGTTCACTTACCATTTTCTTGCCTATCTTAACTTGTATTTCTATGTTGTTTTTTATGGCACTATTTTTGATAGGCTGGTCTGTTTTTTTCCCTTTGTGTAAAGACAGATGTGAAAAACGAGTTAAATAGTTCTGCTTTCTCCCTGTTGCTTGTCACCTTCTTGCCACTTTCACCCACTAATGGACCCATCATTTCCTTCACTTTTTTCTTGTTTTTTACATGTTGAAAGAAGCTTTTTTTTTGTTGTTATTTTTGACTTTGGTTGAAAGCCTTAGTTCATTTTGAGCCTTAGCTTTCCTTACTTCATCTTTGCAGGCTCGGGCTATTTGCTGATATTCTGACTTAGTTATGTGTCCCTCTTTCCACTTTATACTTTTTATCTTTCAATTGATCAGAGAATTCTTTATGCAGCCATGCTGGTTTCTTTTGAGAGCTGTTATTTTTCCTCTTTGTTGGTATTGTGCTAGACTGGGCCGTTATTATCTCACTTTTCAAAATTTCCCAAGCCTCTTGAGTTGTTTTCCCCTGGAGGATTCTCATCCATGGAATCCTTCCCAAAGCCTCTCTAAATTTATTGAAATTAGCTCTAGAGTCCAAGACTCTAGTTTGACTGTGTTCTATTGCTTGTGCACACAATCACACAATGATTTAGGAATATAATGATGCTGGATACCTTGAAAAATAATAACGAATGACTGGAAACATATAAAGATTTTACCAGCTATAGGTTAGCTCTTTTTTGGTCACATTAATTTTGGAACTGATGACTACAACAGATGGGAATAAAGAGATGTATTAGATCTCTAACAAAAGTAGACATGACCTGCTGTGCGGCAAAGACTGTTCTATATTAACCTTTCCGAAAGCCAAACAATATCAAGGTGTTCTTTTTATGTAACCATCACTTAATTTAAATAGACAATATAGAGGAAGTAAAGTAATGCTGGTGAGGATGACACGAATTCATACAATTATAGTGGCATTTTTTCATAATGCAGTATTTTTTCATACTTTAATTCATTAATTAGGTGCATAGGTGATGCTGTTATTGTAGAATTACTTTCAAAGATTCAGAATATAATGCAAAGACTGTCACATGAAAAGGATATTAAAATTTACTTATAATAAAACATTTTCACACCTGACTCTCTGGAACACATGTATTTATAAACTGTGATGAGAGCCTTATGTTTTGGCATAAAAAAGAACTTTAGAAAACTTTCCTCCCAGATAAAATCATATGAGGAAAGGACAGGCTGCCAAGATTCATTCCACCTTGATCTTCAAAAACTACAGTAAATACCATAGTTAGCAAACCTCTGAAATAGAATGATTTTGAAAACTTGAAGATAAACTTTTGTTTAAATTGGGGCTGGGGAAGGGGGGTTTTGTTGTGTAATGTTTAGTTTTTTTTGTATATGTTGTTTTTTGTTTTTGTATTGTTTTGTTCTTTTTGTAAAACTTATAAAACTTTTTAATAAATTGGGCAGATTTAAGTAAGGCATTGCATATGTATTGCATATATTTTACTGTTTTAATACACCTTGAAATCCAGAAATAGAAATAAGAATGTTGAACAAATGTTGTTAATCAATTCAAGAAGCACAACTGATGTTTTATAAGTATGACAAACTGCCCTTAGTTCAGTAGTAGATATTTTATTAACTAACTCCTTTAGCACTTGCATTTATTCCTTTGTAAGATAGGACTTGGCCAAAGTGCATAAAGGGATCAAAGAGTCCTGGGAATAAGACTGTGACACTCAAGGATACTCGTGCCATCTCTCTTCTTTATTAAGACATACAGGTAGAGTTCTTGACTTATGACCACAATTGAAGCCAGGATTCACGTTGCTAAGCAAGGCAGTTGTTGAGTTGTGTCCCATTTTATGACCTTTTTGCCACAGTTTTTAAATGAATCACTGCAGTTTTTAAGTGAATCTGGCTTCCCCCACTGAATTTGCTTGTCGTAAACCAGCTGGGAAGGTTACAAATGGTGATCATATAACCCCGGGACACCGCAACCATCATAAACAACAGTGGCATCATCCCAGGGTCATGTGATTGCCATTTGCAACCTTCTCAGAAGGCTTCCAACAAACAAACTTAATGAGCGAAGTCAGATTCATTTAATGACCACATGATTTCACTTTACTGTAGTGATTCACTTAACAATCGTGGCAAAAAAAGTCATAAAACAGGGTGTGCCTCAATAACTACCTTGCTTAACAACGGACATTTTGGTTCCAGTTGTGGTGATTGTTTCAAGCATGAATTCTATCAATCACCCTCCAAAGATTACCAATAATCTCAGCAAAATATCTACCATAATATAAACTTGAATACATATAATTTTCTCTCTGATTTGAAGAGCCTATATATACAGAGGGTTTGGATGTAATTAGGAGTACTTGTTGTAGCTGAAAGACTAATCAGGATCTTAAATACAAAATGGAAAGTTTTAAAGAAAAATGAAACACAAGATAAAAGGAAAAACAAACACCTGACATTTCTTTAAACAATAATTATTTTTAGAGGCTACAAAAGTTTGCCTTGGAAGCATAGCAGCGGTTGGTTAGCAAACAAAGTATTCGGTGCTGAAGAACTATGAGCTAGAAAGATCAATCAAAGTGGCGAAGAACTACAGAAATAAACAAAATATTGCTTTAAAACAAGAGTATATAGAAATGCAACTACAAGCGGAAAAGGTCATTTGGATTCTCTGAACTTTTGGGACCAAATAATAAGTTTATAAAACAAATGCTGCAGCCTCTGAAGCATTCAGTAGACAAGGTCCTAATGAGCTCTTGGACATTTAATGGTAAGAGGAGAGATGTGAATGTCACATTCTAAAGAAATGCAGTCCTATTTCTTACGCAACTGGGAAGCAAGGTAACAGATGTGTCCTTTGCCATCATTTCTCTCAAAATAGCCAAAGCATTTTTCCATGTTCCACTAGCGTCCATGACTACATAAAAGGGCTATGAGCATGAAACCACCTAGGGATATGCAGCCCCAGAAATTGCAGAGGAGATAAAGTAGGGATCCACAAGAAAATTTAAAAAATTTAGCATTGGGCTGGAATTTAGCAATGATCATACGTTAGATGAGATTTCACTCTGGATATCATCAGTCACGTGCCTCTGGCCTAGAGTCAGGTTTGTCTTTTAAAAATCTGAAATCCAGGTGCAAATACAGCTAGGCCAATTTTTCAGAGCTTAGTAATTTTCACAGAAATATCCTCCCTAGACTAAAATCTTAATTGGGTACATTAATTCGAGATATCTGTGACAAATAAATGCAACCCATTTGAATCATTAAATGAAGACAACGTTTCGGTGCAGATTTAACATAGAAAGATGTCACTTTAAAACTGAAACAAATTTGAAACCATATGTCCCTGTAAAATGTAACATATTTTGTTTACAAACATTAATAAAATGTGAAGAACCGTGCAGAAAATAAACATAGATTCCTGTAAATCAGTTAACCTGTTTTCCAGAAGGCATTCTAAAAGGAAAGAGCCATCATGTAATAAATCATAAAATGTTAAAAGACCCTTCTGGCAAATATACACATGAGGAACACAGTAGTTGCTCAGTGTCCAAATATAGGACTATAGTAAAGTTATTTTCGTGCGGAACATATTAAGGTTGAAAATGCACAGAGCTTATGTAAGTGATGTTCTGAAGCTGCAATCCTGAGGACATTTATCTTTCCATCTACCTATCCAAAGGCCATCATGTTGAATGGAAAAAAAATATTGTACTGAACTGCTTTATAAAATTTCAGCTACATGCAGTCATGTGTGCAGAAACATTCAATTTGAGGTAGTAACAGTACTAGCTCCTGCTTCTTTTTAAAATATAGTCCCAAAGGCTGCACATTTTTATGCTTTTCTTTATTACTGTCACCATAAAGATGGACTGCCAACTAAAATAGTTGTCTGAGGGCCCCACAGTTTTATGACAGCTGTGACATAAATGCAGATTGTACATCAAGAAGCTTGCCACATATGATCTCCAACAAAGACCACACAGTACTCAGAAATTGTGAGGAGAGAGGGATATAACTGTATTATTCACAGAATTATAATATCTAGCTCAGGGGTGTCAAACTCGCAACATCACGTGACGTGTCACGACGTATCGTGACTTTTTTCATTGCCGGAAATAGGGTGGGCGTGGTTTTGCCATGACACATCCGGCCCACAGGCTGGCAGTTTGACACCCCTGATCTAGCTCTATAATGTAACACAATCTTAGATGATCATGTCAGGTTTTATCGGAAGTGTTCTAACAATAAGTGAAGAGGCTAGCTTTCTCTGAGTCCTTTTGATTTTGTGATCTATACAATTTACTAACTCTGCCAACAGCTCTACTAAAAGAATGGATTATACAATGGCTAGGTTCACACACATCCCAATATGCCATGGTTTATTTAATCCTGGTTTACTGAGCAACACAATTGCCATATTCACAGAACACATTGTATTATAAGCAATGATTTACAAACAACAAGGACTTGGATCACATACAATCATAAAACTTCTGTCTTAAAATACTGTATGTACCAGGTTTTTCTAATACATTTTGGACACCACTTAACCAGTTGCAGAGGTTTACCAGGACTTACTTTTTTCTTAATAATTCCACATTTCATATAACTTATGTTATCATTTTCAGGATTTGTGGGAGACTTAAGAAATTCTAGATTACCTGGACTGTATAATTTCAATTATTAATAATGTACTGAAGTGTAACTGCAGCTGGAATTAAGCTACTTCCTTAACTATAAAGGAAGTGAGAGAATTGCTAGAGAATGAAAGGCAGAAGTTGTATTCTATTACCCTTCCTTCAGCCATGGGGCAGAATAGATAGGGCAATTTCTCTGCTTGCTCTAAAGAGTTGAAGGGAGGATTTTACCCTATGTATTTATTAGGGCTATGCCCAGGTTCAAAAGGGTGATTCAATTTGAAATAGATTCACTCAAATCACTCCTCATCAGATTGATTCAAGAAATCAAGACAGCTAATTCTGGATTTGTCCAGCCAGACATGAATGCAATCTGGCGATTAGTCTTTCTATATCTGGACAAAACTGTTAATAATACAATAGATTCTTTGATATTGGCATGAATCAATGAATTTTAACATCTCTAAATTCTGCCTATGGCAGACTGGAGGGCAAGTAGGAAGGCTTAAATTTATTCAGCTCCTTCTTCCTTACCTCTCAATTTATTTGTCTGACCCATAGTCTAGTCTCTGTTATTTTCTATTGAGTCTGTTGTTATTTAGCTTTTCCAGCTTCTTCTTTCCTTCATTCCGTTGTGTCTCTTCAAAAATCTTGTCTTTATGTTGTTGTTTTGACTTGTCTCCTACTGTGAGTCTTATTCACCACATGGATAACAATGTGTGCTTGCTATTAGAACAGTGGCCCCAACCTTTTGGGCATCAGGGACTGGTTGTATGGAGAAAAGTTTTTCCATGGACCGGAGGGAATGTGGTTTGTGTGCTGACTGCATCTGTGGAAGGGGTTTTGCTTGTTTGTGCGGCCCAATTGCTAGCATGCCACAGACTGGTGCCGATCCATGGACCAGAGGTCAGGGACCCCTGTATTAGAGTATTACACATGACATCTATATAATATTGATTCATGTCATATTATATAGACAAAGATGATAATTATCATTTTGGACATAGGCAAAAGTATAGCTTTCTTGAGCAGTCCATAATGCTGGAAAAGGTGGAAGAAAAAAAAATATAGGTCAATCAGAAGAAGGTGGATGAAATCAATTACAGCAGGGTTGAGTGGATTACTGGGAGACCTGAAGAATCAAATTGTGGACAGATCATCCAAAAGAAGATCTATTTATGTGGTCACTAATGATAGTATATAATCCCATCCCATCCCATTCCAATAAAATCCACATACATCTTAATAGCAGTATATAAAATGCAGCATCCACAAAAGAAGCTAAATAATCTGGCCAATCAGCTATGCCAACTGCTCTGCTAACCCAGAAGAAGACAGAGGGTGGTGATTTTTTTTAAATTTTAAACATTTTTTGGAATTTTTTTATTTTTAAGTTAAACTAGTACATCCTCAATACTGAGGCTGATTTTTTTTCCATGCCTGCTATCATTGTCTTAAAGAGTTACAGAAGGACTACTTCAAAATAAATTGCTGGGAAACATTAAAACTACTTGGATAAAGTTTTATAACATTAAAGCCTTCAGAAAGGTTTTATTCCAATCTGCCCTAAAGTAAAGCATCTACAGGTGCTTGAATGCTTTCAGGTAATAGCCTATGGGCAAAATTTTCATCATATTAAATCCTGAGTTAGTTAAAATTACAACTTGTTGTTTTGGTTGACTCATCCATCCTTAGTGTGTGTGTGTTTCTATACATAATAGAGATGTACAAAGTGATCCAAACTTTATTTTGGCTAAGGTTTTTTAAAGACTTGTGTGCCAATTAATACCGACCTCACAACTCCTGGGTACAAATGAAGGACTTTGTAGTTAGTAACTAATATCATTCTGCCTTCTGCATTTATCAGAACTGTCTTAAATAACTGCATGTAGTTGAATTTATTGAAAGATTGCACCTACTTTGACTCTACTTACTCTTTATTTTCTTTTGTTCGGTTACTTAAAATGCTGAACACATTTTAATTAGGCTTTTAGCACATCACAAGAACTTGTTAAGTATTATTAACTTTAAATTAATCACCACTAAGTCAGTTCTGTCTCATGCAGACTAATACCATATTCTTATTTAAGAAATTATCCAGTAATTACAAATTATACAGCAAGAATAAATGAAAAGTGTTTAGCTCTTTGAATGTATTAAATACAGATATTTATGAAGGTTGAGTAAAATTACAATCCTAAACCTACTTAAATGGAAATAAGTCCTGTTATGCAATTGGTTTCCCCCTTTCTAAATTACACTTCCAATTTGGTTGAAGGTTTGCATGAATTTATTACAGCTAATATGTGTGTGTGTTTGTGTGTGTGTGTGTGTGTGTGTGTGTGTGTGTAAATGGCATTAGGAAAAAAAACCAAAAGGTGACCTTTCCTTACTAAGGTTGAGAAGACATTCCCCTTGACTTCCATTTGCATCTTTGATAGTTGGTAAAACAATAGTGGGTATAAGAAAGGCTAACTTGCTAATGCAATGTTGCTAGAACCATGACATTTCCTGGACCATTCCTTTTCTTAATTAGAGCAAAGGGCTTAAGCTTATCAATGACTCATCTGCTCATCTCTGAAATTTCTTCGTTATCTAACAGGAGTCAGATCACTTGTTTTTTTGGGGGGGTTGCCCTGACTTCCCCATTTTTCCCTAAGACAGAATTACCTTGGCTAGTAATAATTTTGTTTCAGGGGACAAAAAAAACCTCTTATCAGATGGATTACACCCCAAGGTTCTCAAGGAACTGGCAGATGTGATCTCAGAACCACTGAACTATATTTTTCAAAGATCTTGGAGCACTGGGGAACTACCAGAGGACTGGAAAAGAGCTGATGTAGTTCCCATCTTCAAAAAAGGGGGAAAATGGACCCAGGAAATTACAGACCTATCAGCCTGACCTCAATACTGGGAAGATTCTGGAAAAGATAGCTGCAGTTGCCAAAAAAGCCAACAGAGTGCTGGGCTGCATTAACAGAAGGATAGAATCAAGTTCACATGAAGTATTAATACCACTTTACAATGCCTTGGTAAGGCCACACTTGGAATACTGCATCCAGTTTTGGTCACCACAATGTAAAAGAGATGTTGAGACTTTAGAAGGAGTACAGAGAAGAGCAACAAAGATGATTAGGGGACTGGAGGCTAAAGCATATAAGGAATGGTTGCTGGAATTGGATATGTCTAGTTTAACGAAGAGAAGAACGAGGGGGGACATAATAGCAGCGCTCCAATATCTCAGGGGCTGCCACAAAGAAGAGGAGTCAAGCTATTTTCCAAAGCACCTGAGGGCAGGACAAGAAGCAACGGATGGAAACTAATCAAGGAGAGAAGCAACCTAGAACTAAAGAGAAACTTCCTGACAGTTAGAACAATTAACCAGTGGAACAACCTGCCTCCAGAAACTGTGAATGCTCCAACACTGGAAGTTTTTAAGAAGAAACTGGACAGCCATTTGTCCAAAATGGTATAGGGTTACCTGCCTGAGCAGGGGGTTGGACTTGATGATCTCCAAGGTCTCTTCCAACTTTCTGATGATGATGATGACGATGACGACGACGATGATGATGATGATGATGATTAGAAAAAAACCCTCACCTTTTTGGCTACCTTCAGCTACCTTGAATTTCATCTGGTTCTTGCTTTGCCCTGTTGCTCTTGTCTTTTCATACTACTTAGAAAAAATATAGCTCTTCCTTTCCTCCTAACTGTTGGAGGATGCATCTAACATTGATCATCTAGGACAGTGGTTCTCAACCTTTCTAATGCCGCGACCCCATAATACAGTTCTCCATGTTGTGGTGACCCCCAACCACTTATACATCACCGGGTGCCAGGGGCGTGGCCAAAGAAAAGGGGGAAAATGGCGGACAGCCTTGTTTGGTGACCCCCGTGAAATGGTCGTTTGACCCCAAATGGGGTCCCGACCCACAGGTTGAGAACCACTGATCTAGGACAGCAGTTCTCAACCTGTGGGTCGCGACCCTTTTGGTGGTCGAATGACACTTTCACAGGGGTCGCCTAAGACCATCGGAAAACACATATTTCCCATGGTCTTAGGAACCGAGACACCGCTCCTCTATCCGGCTGCCAACACCACCCTCCTCCTCCACTGGCTCCTCCACCTCCAGGGCACCCTTCTTCTCTGACAGTGCCTGCTCCTGCCACCGCAGTGCCATCGCGCACGCCCCCGACACCGCCCCGAGCCGGCTCAGCTGCGTGGGCAGCCGGGCCAAGCCGAACAGCCAAGATTTAGGATTTATCCTTTCTCTAATTCTAGCTTTCCAAGAGACAGCTAGAATAAAAAGTATTCTCTGGCCCTCTCAGATGGGAACACAGCCTCTTTTACACACCATAAATCAATGCTTGGCTGCCCTGTTAAGCCATCCAAGCAGAAAACTGTCTTCAGCCAGACAAACAATGGCTTATTTATAGGAAATTTACTGAAGGCTGCCATTGGGCTGCTCTGCCGCTGCCACTGCTGCTGGCTGAACTGAGCTGCGGCGCCGAGCCGATCCCCACGCCTCCTGGTTGCCCGGCCGCGCTCCAACCCTGGTCGCCCTTCGTGCCATGCCGGAGTTTCCCCCGCGCCACCCGGCCCACCTCCCTCACCGTCGGAGGCCACCTCGGCCTTCTGCTGCCTGACACGGCCCTGGGGCTGGTGGGCAGGAGCGGCTCCTTCCCGGCTCGCCAGGCTCCAGGCGGCGGAAGTGGCCAGGTAGCGGCGATGCCCGCATGTGCATCAGAGGCCAGCCGGCCAGGCCAGGAGGGGAGAAGCAGCACCCTTTCGTGTGCGACGAGTCGGGGAAGGGTCGTGGCGGTGAAAGGCTGCGCAGCATGGAAAGGGGCTCCCACAACCCTGCCGTTGCGATGACGATCAGGAGGTTGGAGGGGTGGGCAGGTCCCGGGAAGCAGCTGGGAGAGGACAAGAGGTGCCGGGATGAAGATGGGGGGCTCCAGGTTGGCGGGCGCGAGAGGGCGGTCGGCGGCTCCAAGGTGCATGGATTGTCCGTGCCGCTTCCAAGGCCCCGGAGGTGCCTCAGCTTGGCTCTCTGCCAGGCTGTGGAGAAGTGGGGAATGCTGGGAGTTGCAGTTCATCACCATCTGGAAAAACATGACTCTCCAAAGATTGATCCTTCCTTCCTTCCTTCCATCCATCCATCCACCTCCTTCCCTTCCCCTTCAATCTCTCCTTCCTTCCTTCCTTCCTTCCTTCCTTCCTTCCTTCCTTCCTTCCTTCCTTCCTTCCTTCCTTTCCCCTTCAATCTCCTTCCTTCTCCATCTCCTTCCTTTCCCCTTCAATCTTCCTTCCTTCCTTCCTTCCCCTTCAATCTCTTTCCTTCTCCATCTCCTTCCTTTCCCCTTCAATCTTCCTTCCTTCCTTCCTTCCTTCCTTCCTTCTCCATCCCTTCCCCTTCAATCTCTCTTCTTCCTCCCTTCCTCCCTCCTTCCCTTCCTTCTTTCCCCCTTCAATCTCCTTCCTTCTCCATCTCCTTCCTTTCTCCTTCAATCTTCCTTCCTTCCTTCCATCTCCATCCCTTCCCCTTCAATCTCTCTCCTCCCTCCCTCCCTCCCTCCCTCCCTTCCTTTCCCCTTCAATCTCCTTCCTTCTCCATCTCCTTCCTTTCCCCTTCAATCTTCCTTCCTTTCTTCTCCCTTCAATCTCCTTCCTTCTCCATCTCCTTCCTTTCCCCTTCAATCTTCCTTCCTTCCTTCCATCCATCTCCATCCCTTCCCCTTCAATCTCTCTTTCTTTCCTTCCTTCCTTCCCCCTTCAGTCTCCTTCCTTCTCCATCTCTTTCCTTTTTCCTTCAATCTTCCTTCCTTCCTTCCATCTCCATCTCCATCCCTTCCCCTTCAATCTCTCTCCTTCCTTCCTTCCTTCCTTCCTTCCTTCCTTCCTTCCTTCCTTCCTTCCTTCCTTCCTTCCTTCCTTTCCCCTTCAATCTCCTTCCTTCTCCATCTCCTTTCTTTCCCCTTCAATCTTCCTTCCTTCCTTCCCCTTTCCTCCCTCCCAACATTTTTGAGCAAGGAAGAGTAAGCTTCTCCAGCGAGCATTGCTATATTGTTTTTGTGATTAATCACTATGCTTTAATTATGTTCAACTCATAACAATGAAAATACACCCTGCGTATCAGATATTTACATAATGATTCATAACAGTAGCAAAATTACAGTTATGAGTAGCAACGAAAATAATTTTATATTTGGGGGTCACCACAACATGAGGAACTGTATTAAAGGGACATGGCATTAGGAAGGTTGAGAACCACTGATCTAGGACCAGTATTGTATACAAGTTGTACACTTCTACTTTTCCCCCTCTAATCCAAAAATATTCTATTTTTCCATTTAGTGATACCTGGGCTTAAGATATCATCTTTTAGCACATGTATAGTATCTGAAAATTACACTTTGCAAATACATCTCTCTTTGCTATAGTCTTTCTTCATTTCAGCAAGAATCTCTGTTTCCCTTTCTGCCTTCTTCTATAGCTGAACACTGTAAAAATCATTTGAATCATTTTTTTATATGTTCTCTATTTTCCCCAAAACACTCTGAATTTCTTGCCTCTGTCTTGTGCCCTATGCCCAGACTAGGCTTAAAAATGAAATAAATGAAAAAAATATGAATAAAGAATCTTTGACCACTTTAATTAAAGGACCTGGCATATGAATTAATAATGATTTTTTTCATTTCACTTCTATTCAGTCCGTAAGAAACCATCTTAGCTGTTTCAACATTTATCCATCTAGCTGGTATCTTCTACTTGGATTTGGTAATAGATCTTCATAGAATAGGGAATGTTCCTAAATCTAATATAACCTGAAAATGCAAGGAATTAATCCTGAGACTTTATTTTTTTAATAAAGCAGGTAACATTTTTATTGGCACTACAACAGACTATCAATATATGTTTTCCTTAAAGAATATATAAGAATATAATTGATAGTATGTAGAAATGTCATAAGAAAAATAAAAAATTAAGGCGGCCAATAGATGAATGAAAGTACTAATGAATTCAATGGATTTAAATTCAATATGTTTTAATATGATGGTGTTCAGGAGCAGAGTGCTGGTCAGATCAGTGTTTTCCAATTTAATGACTGACACTCAAATCAAGTGTGCCTTGTATCATTGGGATTGTAAATCTTCTGTAACCACAAAGGGAGTCTCTGACCATGTCCCCCTGATGCACTCAACATGGTTTAACATGTTTTCATCCTGGAAATGCATGCAAGATGACATCGTTAAATCCAACTGGCTATTCCCTGCCTCTTCTGCCAATACTTTTTTTTAAAAAAAGTTTCTGGCAACACAAAAAACAAAAAAGACATGCCATTGCCCAATTAGAGTCAGAGCCACACATATGGAGTGAGTCCTTCCTTCTTAACTTTTTGAATCTTACGTTTACTGTGCACATATCTGGGAGGGGTGAAAACAAAGTGAAGAGCAGAGATACCTTCAGGGAGAATCTGCTTCATGTTTTTACCTGCACTAGATTGAGATCTCATACAGATTTAAGCAACACATTAGAGTGGGGTTTACTAAGTTGTGCTTGTAGGTTATAACTGAGACACTCTACAGTAGCACATATTCAAAGGATCCACTAAATGAAACAATTTCATGCTTAACTTGTGTATGAACATTGTCGCTGTCTCCCATAACCTAACAAATGAAATACCTGGATATTCATACACATTTTCATAGTAAAGATTTCATAAATTTATTTGTGGAAGACATATATATATATATATATATATATATATATATATATATATATATATATATATATATATATATATATATATATATATATATCCAGCATTTATTGAATCATCCCTCTGGCTTATTTATCTTCAATGGACATTACTTTGTTGACACTGAACTTTTATTGAATGAGCCACCATTTTATTGACCAATAGTGTCTGTTTGAGGAGATCAAGAAAGCAGAACAAACATGATCAAATTCATCAACAGTGTCTGTTTGAGGAGAACAAGAACAAAATGATCAAATTCATTCCATTTTCATCTATGTTGTTTTCTGCCTGCAGTTGAGATTTATAGGGCTTTGTTTTAAAATTCTGCATCATTTAATCTGCACAGCACTTCACAAGCTATTATTGATCACTTTTGAATAAAATATACTGATGACAAAATGTTTCTGCTTTCTAAAAGCTCATAAAGACATTATGACTGCTTTTATTTGGCAGCATATTATAGTTGCTAAAGGACAATGCCGATGTTTTCATTCATCCGACAACATTACATTTAAAAACACATACATTTGGCACAGCTATCTAACACTTATCAAAGTAATTTCTGCTCCCTATGCTGATGTTAATATCCATTCAGCATGAGGCTTGATGGAATTTTATGTTAAGCTTTGAAGATATTGTTTGATCTCTTTTCATCTTCTGTTTTCTGCATACAAAACAGTAAAGCATATTTTACTTTTTCTTTTTACCTTCTTACCTTTAACTTAGGTGACTTCATGAATTTACATTTAAAATATGAATAACATAACTTTTACTACTGTAGTAACAACAACAGATGGTAACAAATACTTGTGTCATGATACAGTCAAATATGAAGAGATCTTAAGAAAAACTGCTCACAGGTTATACCCTATTAATTTCAAGAAAGACACTGAATAATATCATACTGTTGACAACAGCTTTAATTCATGCCTCAGGTACAAACCTATGAAAAGCGAATATTAAACCAGGAAGGGTAGCTATTGTGCTTTGACTAGCTGATAATAAATAATATAGCAATATAATACAACAAAGATATACCTATTGTAAAGCCATAGTGCCTTTTTTGCATAATTATAATTATTTGATCAGAGCAAACCTGTATTATAGGTTGAAATATTAATTTCTAAGCATAAACCTTGGTGGTTAAAAGTTTCAGAAGAGCCGGTTAGGATCTGATGTTTGATTCATAAAATCCAGAAGGTAGTGCAAGACCTAAAAATATTAGTATTGTTCCCTGTAAGATCCAATAAATAGGCACTAATTATTTGAAAACATGTTTTTTTCAGAAAAACAAACACAAAGTACACAAATGTAATAAGAAATGAACAAACTGTAACATTCGTTCAAGGGAATAGGAAAACTATTTGTATAGTCATTCAGTGTATGGTTCAAAACTAAAGAGATTATTGCTGCACATAGCTAGCATTAATTCACATTCTTTTAGCTATATCAGAAATTATTCTCTAATGGACATGTTACACAAATCTAGAGTTTCGGGTTCATTAAGAAGCTTTTTCTTCATAACTACTGTCAATGCATCAACCATTTTTTATAACCCTCAATCATTTTTTTTAATTCTATGAAGTAAATTTGAATAAAGGAATAAAGTATACTGTGGCAATATGAGTTTTAAAGGGTAATGACCAATGTAGTTATTATTAAAGCTTCTAAACTTGTTACTGAAACACTAGAGATTTTATGGACAGCTGCCAAATCATATAATTGATTAGCATGCTTTGTAATCATGGTACCTTAATGTGCTTCAATATGCAAAGAGAATCACAGAATAATTTTTCAACTTTCAACCCATTCACATTATATGCCATATAATAAATATTTTTACAAGAATGATAAAAGGCAAGCTGCTAGGTGCATGCATGCAAAGTTTCCTTCATTTTAAGAAGTCAAGACGTTTTTTAAAAAAATACACACTTGGAGTGTGATAAACAGGATTTTTTTGTTTACCGAACTGTTCTGTTTACCCACATCACCAAACCGCTTGACCATTTTATAATGAAATTTTAAATGAGCACATTGCCCTTGAAACTGAATCAACCAATTGCAAGTACTGTAATGGTATTACATCAAAGTTGCTTCTACTCTAAACTACAAATGCAACTTGGAAATGGTTTGACTCAGAAACACTGAGAACACTGAATAAAGCTGAAAATCGCCATCCTGTCCTACCCTAATCAATGCAGATTATGAAGAAAACCAAAGCCTTTCATTCCAGTCATGGGGGAATGAACATGGAAGGGGGGGGGGAACCAAAAAATTGATAGAACCTGCTTGTTTCAGTCTTGCTAAATTCCTATGGGGAGCAGCAAAGCTGACAAGGCACTTTGCTCTTGAAGGTTCTGCTGGTTATATTCAGCCCACTGAAGTGGGGGCTGAAACAGAGGTTTCCTCCAATCAGAAGCCTTTCAAACTAGTTTTATAATCACTCAGCTAATAAAAAAGAACTGCAAATAAATCAATTCAGATCTCAAGACTGGCATTCAGAGCTGTGCAGAATTCTTGTGCGGAGGTATCCAACCTTCATGACAAATTAAAAGGCCAATGCTTGATTTGTTTACTAAAAAGGGAAAAAATACAGTCTATCAATCCACTTAAAGAATGCTACAGTAATTTTAATTACTGGAAAATCATAGAACTGCTCCAGTGGTTATGTAATGTGTTAAATAAGCTGTATACATAAGAAGTAATAAATGCTGGTGTTAATTTCACAGCTTCCCTGGAGAATAAAAGAGAAGAAAGTGCCAAATATATCTTAGTTTATATACTATAGTAAATTCTTACTACATTGCCTTGAGCCCCTCTATACTGAAGGATTTGAAGACACGGCATTGCTAGGATCACTCACCATTCTTATTCTTAAAGATGTTTAAAATAGGGAGAATCTGCCGATAATAGGGCACTAAAGCTTCCCCCACCATATCAGCTGACACCACCAGGTGCTGAAGGACTTTGAGCGTGATGCAGATGACCTGTCGGTTTCGAAGGTTCAGCGCATCTTGGATGAAGGAAAAGAGACAAGCAGAAAACAGAAGAATTAATTTCAAGAACGTATTGGGAAGGGGAGAAATTCTCTAATAGACAAATTTAATTAAACTGTACTCTGTAGGGGATTGTAAGTGGGCCTTTATTAGCCTGGCTTTGAAGGAACCAAGAGATGGATTGCAGTCCCAATGTTATAAAACACTGCCTTGTCTGAGTGTTATTTGTTCCCACAATTTGTGCTGACTCTTCAGTAACCCCAAGAATGAAGTTTATTATTCCTTCTTGCTGCCTGCCTTACTGGTTCCTGCCACCCCCACCCCACCCCACCCCCAGAAAGAGAAGAAAGAAAAAGGAGGGGGGAAACATATCACCAGTAGCAGTGGGACTAAGGGAATTGAAAAGGCAAAAGGATGAAGGTTGACAGGACAGTCTACTCTAACAATTAGCCTGTTTATTTTTGCTTGCTTAGAAATCATTTTATTCTTTTCAATTAACAATTGGTACTATTCGGAGAAAAGAACAATGATAGAAATGTTTACAAAGAAAATGTTTACAAAAAATAAACTTTATTTTTTTTTTAAAAAAAAATCTAACTGATTAAAAAAAAGGATTCTATCCTGCCTTCTTGAGAATTTTCTGTGTAGTGTCAAGCAGCTGGAATTTGCTACTGAAATCAATAACACCTTTTGTCCTGTTCCATTTCAGGTTTCATTCAAAACAAAATAATGTTGTACTCTCCTTTATATTTCAAAATTATACTTTCAAATGTGAATTTAAATTAAAATTTCTTCATGCTCCTGCTCCCCACTCCAAAGTGATATAGTAAGGGAGTAAAGGTCACCAGCTGTAGATTGTTATGAAAAGCTCCATTACAGAGAACAGTTGCACAGTTGCGAAGTGCAAAGCCCCCAACTAACAAACAAAAACTTTCACCACATTCTATCTATTACAGATGTCAAGTTCCAAAAGGAAACTAGAAGGGGGAAATAATGCAAAAATGGATAAGCATGAATATTGCGAATATAGAATGGGATGGAAAGGAAGAACTGCCAAGTTTCCTCCAGCTCCCAGGCTCCCCTTTTGCTTGTTCTTCACTCTCATCCTTCTTCCTTTTTTACCTCTTCTTCTCTTGCAAAACAGTAGCAAGCCTAGCTAAGCAATCTCTTTCTCTGCACAATTTTATTCACTTGCCCGAGTTTTTCCCTCTGCCAGGATTCCATTCCCATATTCAGCAATCAGTTAAACAGGCTGACAAAACCCCAGCGAAGCTGCAACTGCGGGAGTTCTCTTCTGATTATTTAACAACCATCCTACTACATGCAGCCTGTTTATTTGTACATATCTGAAGATTTTTGAGTGCCTCCTCCCAATTAGTTCAGCAAAAAAGTCTGGACTAACAACTTCTCAATTACCCCTGGCTTTAAAAATGATATAAATGCAGTTTTCCATGTTGGAAAACATGCCATGGTTTCGGAAAAACACAGAGTTTAGGAAATGGGAAGAGGAGTTGCCCTTTACCCAATTTCCCTTAAATTATGGGTTCTCAATGATTTCATTCAAACCCATCATTTTGGAGAGAGGCTAGAGATCATTAGTTAAAGGAACAGGACTATGCTTCTTGCCAATAGTCCCAATAGGAAACCTCTAGATCTCCATTATGGAAAACTAGAAAGCTCTAAGCAGTTTGGTGGATGCAATACTTAATTCAAATACACAATGTGAAATATTTTCTGTAGTGTTGCCTCTTGTATAATATTGAAAGGTTAATGTAGCCTTTGGCTCAAACACAATTGTGCACTGCTGCATTAAATTAATTCAGAGACATTAAGAAAATATTTTAAAGACGTTGAATTCTTTGGCTCACCCATTTCTTTATATCCAATCTCTTTAAAATAACTGTTTTTCTCCCTTTCAGTTCAACTGAGTTTTTACCCTGTTGCAGGAGAAATATTTCAAAACATGGCGCAGGTTAACAGTCAGCTATTTGCAATAAAGCTGGTTCATTTCTAACTCAATAAGTAAGTATTGTGCTTGTTGAAAATGCAATAAAGCTATATTTCCTATATTGCACTACTTGAAATTGTGATGAAGCTCCGTTTCCTTAGACAGTATTAAAGTGCAGTGTAATACCTTCTATTACTGTGACTACTCGGATTTATTTCCAGCAACACTGAAAATGAATGAAATGCGCATTTTGTTATGTTTTCTTTAAAAAAAAACAACAGCAATGACATCTATGAACTGGAGAAGCCGGCAATTTTAAATCATGGCTTCCCACTGTTACTGCGTGGTAGGGAAAGAAGCTCACAGAATATCTAGCTACATGAATGAGAAGCACATCTCCCCCTTCCTGCATTTCTTGGATGTAAGTTTTATCCAGCCAAATTGCTGTATAGCATTCTTCTAAGACAGCCTTGGAATCTCTCCCATGGCTGACGCAGATTCAGAATCTCTAAAGAGCATCAGTTAATCAAGCAGCAGCATTAATATAGGAAGACAAGTTAAAACCAATCTCCTAGACAGGAGCTTCATCAGATACCATTTTGTTTGTTTTTATGCTCTTAAATTTACTCTGTGAATTGTTTTATCAGATACTTTACAGGCAATTGTTGGGCAGAAAGAGAAAGAGAAAATATACATTTTCCATTAAAACAAAAAAGACATTAAAATAGAACATATTGTCACAGATAAAAAATTCTTATATGTGAGAGATTATTTTAAATACTCCCTGGAACTGATCATTCCAGAAAATTCCAACAACCTGACTTAAGCTCAATTATAGCTAATGATCACAGAATGAGTACATCTGGTTCCTTGTCCTGGTCAAGCAACAAGGTCACTTCTGCACCACTGATGGCTATGTAGTTGAAATTATGCCCATCTGCAAGCTGGAAACCCCTACTGTAGGTGCCAGATCATTAAAATTTGTAGCTTGGGTTGAGACTAAAGGAGTACAGTAATGATTAATTTGGAAGAGGAGCCAAAAAACAGATGTCATAGAGGGACTGGAAAGATCTTTCTACTTCAGTGCTAACATTTGGATAAGCCCACATTTTTATGCCATCTTTAATATTTGCATGAATTTTACACCTACACTGCCCTTTGAATTTGAATGTATCTCTTTTATGTATTCTAGTTGGTGCTCCTCTCTATCAAATGTAATTAAAGAAGTGCTTAATATTTTATATTATAGTGACAAGTATGCATAGTACTTTAATTCCCCTTTTTAATAAATTATCAAAAAAGAAAACACATTTATATAAGTCATGTGTCTGAGAAATTGTGTAAACCTGTGTGATTTAGTCTAACAATGGAACAATAGGCAAGAAATGTTACCTTTTTTTGGTCAAATTTTGCTATTTTGTTCTTCACAAAGCCTTGTTACTGCTGCATGTTCCATAACTGAAATATTGTGACTGGGTTGAATTAACTTGTAATAGCTTTACATTGAGTAAAGCATCTATTGAGAACTAGAGCCTCAGGTAGTATGTGTGTTCCTTAATCTTGAGTCCTCTACCAGAGGCCTGGGAATTTGAGGGTTTTGTGCAGGATCGTAGCTGTTCCTAGCACTGCATTCTTCCTGGATAGAGAGCTCTGATGTTATTCCTGGGATCTGTTGGAGCCTCTCTCCCACTTTAGACGTCACAGCCCCAATTGCTTATGCCACCAGTGCTTTGGCCTTTTCCTCCAACACCCTCCTCTCTTCCACTACTAGGCCTTGGTATTTCTCCAAAATGCCCAGATAGATAAAATTCTCGAGTTATCCTATGATCTTGAATCTTCCAGTTACTTTTTTCCCCCTCAGAATTTTAGTTTCATCACAGTTCATTTGTAGTTGGCTACCTTGACAATACTTGACTAATTGTTCAAGTTGGTATTTCAAATCTTATTTGTTACATGGAAGAAAGAACAATATCATTTGGGCAAAGCAAAGTACACATTTTCCTTTTGGTTAAACATGGGCAATGGCTATCAACCTGAAGTAATGCAGTTTCCAAATCATTAATCTAGATGTTAGACAACATGGGGGAACCTACTGCATTGTCCTGCACCTTTGCCTCATTGTTACTCGCCTGTGAGCAAATATTTTCTTATACTGTACAATTAACATGCATTATATTGTGTTGATATAAAGCCTATATCATAAACACAAGATACCTGTCATGAAACTAATCCTTTAACTGAACCCCAAATTTGGTTCTATTTACAGAATCAAAAAGTGGCCTTAAAATCTAAAAAAGTGAATAAATGATTTGACTTTTAGGAAAACAAAGTATTTTGCCATTAGGTAAATTAATACAAAATATTGGTCGGTTCTTGAACTGAGGTATACTAAAAACGCATTTAACGAAGTACATGAACCAAAAGAAAATAAAAAGAATTTAAATACAGAGAAATTAATGACGTTAAACCATTTTTATGTTGTGTGACTTATACCCAGTAGCAAAGACACTAGAGTCAGGAGTAGGATTTTCTGCCACTTATTTTACTGAGACATCCAGAAGAACTAATCTTAGTGAGTCTACAGTAATTCCAGCATATACAGGCAGCCCAAGATAAACAAACAACAAAAACTAGATTGCTCTCATGCTTAATTAACCAATAATAAAAATAATAATCCAATGCACTGCACATCAGAAATATTACAATTAGCACCATAAATTTCAAAATATTGTTTCTAAATCAGGAATATATTACAAAGTGGGGGTTTTTTAAAAAAAATCCAAGGCAAAAGTTTATAGTCTGTACAAACTAGCATTTATCAAAAACTCCAGATACTCTGCTATAGGCCTGATAAGCTGCCTAATTAAATCACCAAGTTATTTATCAGGTATGTTATCTAAACAAGGCAACAAGCAGTTCTGACAATCATTTTTCATGTCAGTAGAATCATAAAAGGGCTATGCTAGGGAGAAATTATGGCCATGCCGGCTGAGACAATGAGTGTTATTGTTAAAGATATCTACAGGCCCCAGACTGGGGAAGTTGAGCTCTCCTGGTAGCCCAGACTATTGTAAAAGTTTCTTGAGTTTTGCTTCTGAAGTGTCAATAGATGGATTTTGTGGAGGCCTGTTCAAAGCACTCTCCTCTTAATAAGATTTCCCACTGGTGATCTGCGCAGCAGGCTTGTTCTAGCACAGACGTCCCCAACATTTTGGACACCAGGGACTGGTTACTTGGAGAGAGATTTTTCTGCAGGCCAGAGGGGGTGTGGTTTTGTGTGCTGCCTGCATCCCACAGATGGGGCTTTCCTTGTTTGTGCAGCCCAGTTGCTGGCATGCTGCGGCCCAGTATTGGTCCACGTACCAGGGATTGGGGACCCCTGTTCTAGCAGGCTCTTGCCTTACTGCCCTCTCCAGCTTCAGGTTTTCTGGGCTTAACACCCACATGTGTGCATAGTAGGTCTCTCAATAGAGAGAAGGGAATGGACTGTGCTGTCTTGAAACAAAAACATCAGCCCACTTCTGTGCACCTACAACAAGCAAACAGGATGAGGCAGCCTCACTGCAGCCACTGCAGTTCCATTTCAGCCTAGTTAGCTATTCCTAAATTCATTGCCTTGGCTGCGGTAGCAGAGACTAATCTGGCATTCTTAAGGATTCCTGCCAGAGGGAGCCCCATTGTGTGGTAAGATGCCAGCAGGTTGCCCTTATGGGAGAGAATAGATTATGCCATGGTTTTCCCCTTTCAGAGCCCTAATATCCCAGGTACCTATTTGATTGGCCGTGCATTTCTTTCTCTAACAGCAACCTTGGCTATTATCAAAAGTGTAGCAGAGCATTGTAGTAACTTGTTCACAAGAGGCAGACCAAACCAGCCAGGTACCATTCTAAATTTGCCTATTTAAATTATAAGATTGAGAAATTGTCTTTGGAGAGAGGCTCTGTGCTTGTGCGTAGAAAATGGGGTGATCTATTAGCATTTATAAGAGCTGTGCAGACATAAGCACAACAATATGCTTCTTTTTAGGCCAAAATATTTTAAAATGTTTTAACCATTTTACAAATAGTCCTCAACTTAAGACCCTCTGTTTAGTGACTGTTTAAAGTTATGATGACACTGAAAAGGGTGACATGATGTGATATTGCACTTAGGACCATCAGTGTCCCTGTGGTCACGTGGTCAAAATTTGGGCCCATGGCAATTGGTGTGTATTTATCATGGTTGTAGATGCCGAGGGCCACGTGATCACCATTTGCAACCTTGCCAGCCAGCTTCCAAAAAGCAAAGTCAATGGGGTAAGCCAGATTCATTTAAAAACTATGGCAAAAAAGGTAAAACCAGCACAACTCCCGTAATGACTGCATCACTTAATGAATATATCACTTAGCAACAGGAGTTCCAGTCCCAATTCTGGTCGTAGGTTGAGGACTACCTATACTGAATCCAAATCCTGGCGTATTTCAAAAGAAGGAAGGGTCATTTCACTATTTCCCCCCCAAATAATGCTTGTGTCCTGAAATTATAGTTTGATGTTCAAATATAATTGTGAACACCAAGATTTATCAATTTGCATTATATTGAAGAAGGAAAAAGGGAAGAGTATGCAAGAATAATGCATTCAGGCAGTGGCTCCTGCCTATATTAAGGAGCACAAAGATGTTTAACAGAAATAGAAAATGATCTCCTGATGCGGGAAAACCTGACTTAGAAAGAAAAACAACCAAGCTACTCAAAATAGCAAAATAAAAAAGTTGAGGTACTGCAAACTATTTCTTTTACAGTGTTCTCATATCTTAGTTTGAGGAATATAAAAACAAGAGTGAAAAGAAGTTTAACAACTTACTGTATATACTGTACCATGGTTGGCATTAGAGTAAGAAAAGAACAACTCAGGCAGCACAGTTCTTTGGGCCTTGGTGATGGCCTTACAACTGACTCAGGTTTATCATCTACTACAGTGGTTCTCAACCTTTCTAATGCCGTGACCCCATAATACAGTTCCCCATGTTGTGGTGACCCCCAACCATTTATATATCACCGGGTGCCAGGGGCGTGGCCAAAGAAAAGGGGGAAAAAATGGCGGACAGCCTTGTTTGGCGACCCCCGTGAAATGGTCGTTCGACCCCAAATGGGGTCCCGACCCAAAGGTTGAGAACCACTGATCTACTAGAAATACAAGGCCTGCCATATTTTATTCCTTAATTAGCAGCCTCCAAACCCTAGACCCTATTTCATTCTTCAGACTTACTTTTTATTGGAATAATGAGTTGAGGAATGACAGGAAGGATCTTGTTCCCACCATGCTCCAACATGTCATGGATGCCTTGCCGAGCAAAAAACTCATAAGGAAATTGCATTTCACATAATCCATCGAAAAACAGTGGCAAATAGTGGTGGTAGTCCAATTTTTCAATCTCCACCTGGAAATCCATGCAGAAAAAGAAGTAAGTCAAAATTTATCAACTATGTTGTCCTATTACAATAATCTAAAAGTGTCATTGCAATGTTCTATTGAGCAAGACAAATGTTAGCATCCATTAGGACAGTGTTTCCCAAACTTGACAATTTTAAGGCATGAGGACTTCAACTCCCAGAATTCCACAGCCAGCGTTGCTGGCTGTGGAATTCTGGGAGTTGAAGTCCACATGCCTTAAAATTGTCAAGTTTGGGAAACACTGCATTAGGATATCACTTGATGATGGTTATTCTCTTTCAAAGCAGAAAATAAAAAGGAAACTGATATTTGATGCTTGTATTTCCAAGTATTATTTGATATGCTGCATCCACTCATTCTGAAGGGATAGATCCTTCTGGTGAGGAATAAAGCTGAGTCTAATAAACAACCTACTATGGAAGACTATCAAAATGTATATTGTAAAGCTGAAACTGAAAATAGGAGTGGTTTCCAACATTATATATTACCAATAATAAAACTGGCATTTACATTAGTGCAGAATTTCTAATTATCCTAGTTATATATAACCATAATACATTTTTTTTTCATTACTGACATTACTAAAAACAAAAGATTAAACTGAATTTACTCAAATAGTTTTGAAAACAACATTAATCATATAAATCTGAATGAGTTCACTTTGATGTGATATATCAAGGAAATTATCTGATCAAAGGAATTATGTGATTAATTTATGATCAAAATGCATTTTATAGCATTCTACAGGAGAAAACAAACCCTGTGATGCTGATGATATAAAGTCAATCCCTTTATTTTGAAATGATGATGAGTACAAAAAGTGAGAAAAAACTTTATACTCTTATTGAACTTTCATGGCCTTTTAATGATAGTTTAAGCATTTCAATCATGAGGAACATCGTCCTACTAGTATTTATTCCATCATATTGTAAAATGTATTTTAAAGAATTCCGATGGGTAAGAATATCCCGATATTCTTCTTGATTATTTTTTATTTGAGACAACAAATCTTATTTTATACAACTCTGAGTGAAGTTAAATTTTGTTTTATATAATTTTCAGTTATTACTGTAGGAGATTACCAGGCTGAGTGCAAGGGCAGTGTCAAATGTATCATCAGTTTGGAATCACTGTGTCATCATAAGAGGCCTATGTCAACCCCTTCCTTGAAGTCTGTTGACTTTTATCTAGCGCCAATTTTCCTTGATCATTGATAGATGATGGAATAAACTCATAGTTTTTGAATTCAACCCTGGCTCCTGACTTCCTGTGCCTGACAATTACTATGTATTCTCATTTCCTAGGTAACCTTCATTAATGGAACTTATAATACATTTCTGTTTTATAAGGCTTAATTGACAGAGCACTATTTTTCTCGCAATATCATTAACTTTGGAACAGATTGAAAAAACCCAGCTGAGAGTTGTGTTTCTAAAGTACAGCTGTTTCAAAAACTTGCAGACATTGGCAACTCATGCTACTTTGGAAAAAAATTTAAAACGATATTGGTTTTCTTGAAGAATCTGCTGGGAGGGTGTGAAACCAACTGTTCTTACAGTGTTAAATGTCCTCCCACCACATGGAATCCAGAAATATTTTAGTATTACATTTCACAGCGTGAAACCCTTTGCTTCTCTGTTTATGACTTAGCTTTGAACAGTAACTATTATACAAAAGTTTATAGCTCAAGATAAATAGGATTTTTGTTGTTGTTTACATCCATAACATGCTTCTAAATTTTTCAGTTCCTCCCACAAAAGTATTCTGAATCAAAACTAAAAGTCTCTGGCTGCATTCAACTGAATTTATTGAGACATTGGTACTGACTCGTTGAGTGTATTTTTCCTTTTTCCTCTAAAAAAATATCAAGAATAACTATGAATCAAACACATGCAACACTATATGATCTACAAAAGCAAAAGGGTAATAGAGAATTGATTATTCCCTTTTTCCTGATTTTTTTTAACAACACATCAAGGTATTGCTCCAATGGAAAATATATTATTTTGATAAAGGTACACAAAGGACAGTATGCTATTATCTAGTCATTCTGTCCTTTACTTTTTTTGTTTTAACTAAAGAAAATGGACAACACACTTTGAAGTTTCCCTGAGTATGTTAGATTCAAAACACAATGACCTTTCACACTGTCTAGGAATGATTATATGTGACATATTGTGAACACCTGATCAAACAGCTGCTAAAATAAAGACTCAGATTATTAATATAATACAATGAAAGTACCAGATGATAATGGTTTTGGAACAGCTGCACTGAACTTTCTCGCTTTATTTATAGCTCAAGATCATGCAGGAAATTAAACTATATTATGAGTTGCTTTTGAACTATTTCAAGAGAGAGACATTCGGGCATGCTCTTTACCACTATCTTTAATAAACATATTATTCAGAGATAAAATTATTTCAAATAAACATAGCTATTTTGCAGCAACTCAAAACAGGAATGAGAAAGAAATATCTTTACCAACCCCAAAAGATGGAATATTCCAAATTATTACTATTATTTAATGCTTAAACATGGGCATTTTTCAGTGAGAGGAGCCCTATTAATATATCATCTATGTGTGTGTGGATAGACAGACAGACAGACACACACACACACACACACACACACACACATACCTATGATCATTGTAGCATCCCCATGATCAAACAACTTAGAACTAAGGAGAAACTTCCTGACAGTTAGAACAATTAATCAGTGGAACAGCCTGCCTCCAGAAGTGGTGAATGCTCCAACACTGGAAGTTTTTAAGAAGAAACTGAACAGCCATTTGTCCAAAATGGTATAGGGTTACCTGCCTGAGCAGGGGGTTGGACTTGATGACCTCCAAGGTCGCTTCCAACACCACCACCACCACCACCATCATCATCATCATCATCATCATCATTATTATTATTATTATTATTATTATTATTATTATTATCATCAAAATTTGGGTGCTTAGCAATTACATATATTTATGACACTTGCAGTGTCTTTGAGTCATGTGATCACCATCTGCAACCTTCCCACATGCAAAGCCAGTGGGGGAAGCTAAATTCATTTAATGACTGCCTGATTCCATGGGGCTAGGTTCACCACCAGAGAATGATGTTCTAGACAGCAGGGAGTACAGCAGAAAAGGTGTGTCTTCTGGGTCCTATCAGATGGACCTACTTATCAAACAGGACCTGGGGCATACCGCTTCTGCCGGATCTGCTGGGGGAGATAGATATAGCCAGGAAGAAGCAGTTCCCGAATTAACCTGGTCCCATGCCACGTAGGGCTTTAAACGTCAAAACCAGCACCTTGAATTGCACCTAGAAGCAAACTGGCAACCAATGCAACATATAAAGCTGAAGTGTAAATAGTATATCTACACTTATACTAGAGTGAGTTTTGAAAACATTTTACTAACTGCAGGAGAATCGAAGGAATTAAGACCTGAATTAAGAGGTTATTGTACCTTTGTTGCTGCTTCTTATTTTTATTTTTGGGACACATAGTTATCCAAACGTTAAAATAGCAGTTCTTTGTTGTTTGTTTGGTTGTTTGTTTTTCTATGGGATAATAAATAATCTTAACCCTTGTATAGCAAGAACAAGGAGATTCTTTATCCAGATAGCTGGTATCAATATATATATATATATATATATATATATATATATATATATATATATATATATATATATATATATATAAAGGGTTTCAGTAATTGGCTAAGATACTGAAATACAGGATCATACTGATTCCTTGGATAATAATGGAGAAAGATGAAATTTCAAGTTTTCAGGTTTCTCTTTGTTTTCCTAAGTTTGAGATCTGATTTTTTTTCCAGCTGATAACTGGAAAACTGGAGGGAGAAGAAGTTTGCTTATAAATACCATAGATGGCCAAGTCTCTGAAGATATACAAAACCTGTGGTAGAATCTTACAGTTAGTCTACCATTCTGGCTTGCTTTTTCATTGCTTTTCACTGGTATAATCTACTAAACTTAGAGTCTAAAGAGCAGCTTGATTAAGAATTATTTTCTGTGCAATAGTTCTGAAATTAGACAAGGGCTTGTGTATCTAAAGATTCTTTCATGCCTTCCTTAACACAATACCCAACCACAGGGATTTTGCGCAGGAACATTCAATGCTTCCTGCCTCCCCATCTGCAGTCTGATGCTGTACCATCCAGTAAATGTTCCATTACTTCAGCAGTTATTTCTGCAAAGTATGCTGACAGAATACATCATGATGTATGCACACATATATAAATAAAATAAAATATCAAAAAAAGATTTTCAACCTACTAAACACTATTGAAACAGCTGAAGTAATGTGTGGGAAGCACAGCAATGGACCTGCTTCTCGTGGAGACAGGGAAAAAAAACAACAGGGAAGGTGAGAGCAAGAAGCAAGAAACCAGAAATTCAGCTCAAGCCAGGGTAAATGATGCATCTCTCTCATGGGTCCTACAACCTTCTTTATGCAGCAGTAGTTGAATAAAGCAACACCTCTACATCAGCCAACCAGATGGAGCATTTTGCCATGTCAGTTTCGATAAATGCTTTGTGATTTCATTCAAAACAGAAACTGGGCAAAGGCATAGCAGCCGTTAACAGATTTTCTTCACTTACAAATGGCCATGGCAAAAGAGGGAGGGGGTTAGAGAAACTCAAGTTAATTCTTATGTGCTCCCAAATGCTTCCTGGGTAAAACATGATCTTTCCCTTCCAAATCTGTTGATTTTGCTATAAAGTCAATTAAAAAAACAAACAAACGATGAGTCCATGTTTGGGGGAGGGTAAAGTTGTCTTCCCTCCACTTAGGAAAGGAATTTCTACTTAGATATTTTATCATCAAAGAAACCTGGTGCACTTGGTCAGTGCATCTGGGAGGGCAGCCCTAGCTGAGCTTCACTGATCTCAAAAATTTAAGCAAAGGTGGACCTGATTACATAGGCGCTTTCAGTTAGCTCTACAATGACACCAAAATAATGAAATGGGCCTCATGATTTCACAAAACAAACTCTTGACATTTTATATTTGTGCCACACCACCATATGCCATAAGGGGCAGAATTTACATCATATCACATGCTTCATAATTTGTCCCTTGCGGATGTCCCTGCCTGCTTAGTAGTATCCAGGTGGGCGAGCACCAGAAAATCTCAGGGCTTTTCAGATATCTTTCAACCTATCATCCCTTCAAAGTATTCATAGTGCAGCACTGGCTATAAATAATGGCTGACTAGTAGGCCAAGCTATTAGTCTGCTATCTCTTCCAAAAATAACAAAGCTAGAAAGTTGTCATTTCAGGAGGTCTTTGTTTATAAACCACTCATTCAGCAAACCTGAATTATGATGGCACTAAAGAAATGGTAGTTGTGATGGTTTCTTGCATTTGCAGCCACTGCCACATCCCACATCAGGTGATCACAATTTGTGACCTTTACAATTGGCTTCTGACAAGCCAAGTCAACAGGGAAGTTGACAGGAATTTGCAAGTTGCACACAGGTGAGCTCTTTGCTTAAAAAGCTGCATGGTCCTCACTTGACAATAGTAACCAGGACTGCAGAACTGCTGTTGCTAAGCTGCACAGTCAGATGGTTTTTCAACTTAAGACCATGTTACTTAACAATAAAGTTTCCAGTCCCAATTGGTATCAATAAATGAGGGCTACCTATAGCCAGAAACCTATTGTTAAATTTTGAGATTCCACATTTTTATAGAAACATAGGCTGGAAGTAAAGTAAGCCTAGCCCAGTGATGGCGAACTTTTTAGAGACCGAGTGCCCAAAAACTGGCCCCGCCCCATCCCACCCACTTTACCCCTGCTCTGCCTGTCCGCAGGGCCATTCACCGCCTGCATGGCACGTTGCAGATCGCCCAGACAGACCAGCAGCGCCATGGCCACACCCTCTGCCTGTGCACCGCAGTATCATCTGTGTGCGATGGGACGCGAGGGCAGAGTCTTATCCCTGCTGCCCGGCTGCCATGACCTTGACTGTGCTGCTCCGCACGGGCTGTGCTCGGGGGCAACTCTCCTGTGAGAAGGGAGCTGCAGAGAGGGCTTTTGAGTGCTACCTCTGGCACCCGTGCCATAGGTTCGCCACCGCTGGCCTAGCCCTTTCATTAGGATAGCAATTCCAGAGAAACTTTTCAACTTTTCTTGGAAACCTGCAATGACAGAACACCCACAACTCCAGGAGGCAGGCTGTTCTTCTGCAAGTGGCAGTCATGGCTAGGAAAGTCTTTACACAGGTTTCCGTGTTATATCAATTCCACCCGTTTCTGGATTGGGTGGCCTTTCTCGTAGTCTTAGATCAACTCTCACTTGTATTGCTGTGCAGGTAATCCTTGACTTACAACCATTCGTTTAATGACCATTCAAAGTTACAACCGCACTGAAAAAAAATGATTTGCAACTGGTCCTTGTGTGTAGAATCGATGCAGCAACCCCATGTGTCAAAAGTGACTTGGTTCCATCGTTGCCTGCACCTGACTCCAGCTCGCATTCTGCCAAACAGAATGGGAGGACAGTGAATTCCTAGGGAGGGGGGAGACTATGGAATGCATGGTGAACTATGAACTGTGGGTAGCTTGGATGGGAGAAAGGGGTTTTATCTATGGGAGTTTTTGTGGGAAAATCCCAGAGCTGACTTTGTTTCTGCTTTATTCTTGGTAGATTTAAGGAGCTGGGAGTTATGAGATAGTTGACCCCATGGTCACCTGATGAAAATTTGGGTGCTTAACAATCTGCATGTATTTATAAAAATTGCAGTGTCCTGGGGTCACATGTTTTCCATTTCCAATCTTTTCAGCCAGCTTCTGACAACCAAGTCAGTGGGGGGATTTGATTAATGGCCGCATGATTCACTTAACAGCTGCAGTGATTTGCTTAACAAGCATAGCTAAAAAGGTCATAAAATTGAGCACAACTCATTTAACTATTACCTTGCTTAACAGGATAAATTCTGGCCTCAATTGTGGTCATAAAACAAGGACTACCTGTAATGCCCCCCCCCAAATAGGGTTGCCATTGAAGAGCATTTAGAAGGTGCAACCAGTCCAAAATGCACCGGCACATTTTGGGTATTTCATGAATGCTGTTTGGTAAACTGCACTGGCTCTTAATGGGCTTGTGTGGATAATCAAATATACTGGGATTTTGTTTTTCCTATAAAACCGTTTGAACCAGGATCAGCTTACTTATGGGATTACCTGTCTCTGCTCATCCCAACTGGCAGAGTTGGCATGCTCTAAGTCCTGTCTATTAGACATTATCATCTTTTATCTAGGAGCCAGGTCTTCTCCATTACTACACCTGCTCTCTGGAATAGCATCCCCAGAGATTTGGATGGCCCGGCTCTGTTGGCCTTTCATAAAGTATTAAACATTTGGACATTCCCATAGTAATTTGAGCTGGGAGATTGAGTCCCTTTTGCTGAGTGTTTTGTTTTGGTTCAGAGCTCTGAAGTGGCATGGTTTTTGATCCCAGTGATAGTTTTTTTTTTTTTAAAGAAAAAACTGATGTGATTTATATTAGGGTTTTTAATTTTTGTACACTGTCTAAAGTGAAACCAGGACCCCTGTATGTTGACTAACCCTGTATGTTGACTGACTAGATAAATAAATAAGTAAATAAGCAATTAAAAGACAACAACTCTGCTACTTGTGGTTTAGTTCTAATGAACTAAGGATCTTTTGAATACGAGAAAGAAAGAAACTCAACAACAAAATATTCCAGGGCTAATTATTTCAATAAATGAAAATGAAATAAAATTCTACTAAAGTTTAGTGAGTTTGGAAACAAATGAAAAATAGCGTGAGAGTTCACAAGGGAAAAGAGAAAATGGAAGAAAGTTCAGAAAAAAAAATGAAGGACATTCATGTTCAGTAAAGAATTCACACGCTACTGTATAGCCTAATTATGTAATGCTAGTTGGAGAGAAACATTAGGCAAATTCTTGTAACACTTGAGCTAGGAGAATGGGCCATCAAAACTTACAAAACTCGGAGGGCTTTTTCTGTTACACTAAATATGTAAAAATTCTGAAGGTATTCAGCAAGAAACAGTGGATATTAACTGAGGAAATTTAGGAACATATTTCTTGAAACAGTCGCACAATATTTTATTTGTTCCCATTTGGATCTGCGTCTTTACTTATTCTTACTATGCTTAAGAAAACTGCTTTTAAATACGTGAGTGTATGTAGATTTTATAACTGAGCACACAATACTAATGGAAAAGCAACATAGCCTTCCAATGCAGCATTCTGAAACCACGGGATGGCTCCCAAAATTATTCTTCCAGGTCTGTACATCTGAAAGCTGTTCATTGGCATGGCTCTTTCATGCAACTTCCTGGAGGTGATTTCCTGGCTAATTGTCGTTGATGTCACTGTCTGAAGTCCAACTAGATGAATAGCCTATTTGTCTTCACACTGATGCATTCATGGGAATCTCTCCAGGATGCAATTGCTACATTAAACTTAGCGTTTTGTCTTGGCATAAATACTGGAACAAAGAAGGCAAACTCATTTTGTTCTGAGTTCCGTATCTTTCTAAAGCCATAGTGATTTAGACACAGATTGCATAAAAATATTATACGACTACATTTAACCAAAAGAATAGGGATGCAAACTTAATCCCGTGATTTGAGCCCCACTGAATTGCTTGTGATAAATATAGATTGAATTGTTTAACATTTGTTCATCTTGGCAGAGAGTTTCTGTTATCATCTATGAGAATACGTATTCATATGTTAATCTGTATTGTCTATGTCAATGCCTTAAAGAAAAAGTGCTAATTTTGTGCTTACATTTTCTTTAAAATCACTTGAGGATCTCATTAAAAGCTAGGAACGGAGTGTGGTTTATGTAGAGATAAAGACACAGACCTGCTGCTGCTGAGGGTCTGAAAGGGAAAAGCCAAAAACTGTTTTGGCTGCCAGCACACATTCTAAGAAGAGGGTGAAGAAATCCATATCTGACACATTTCACAACACATATAAAGCTCATCCTGAGTAATGCTTAAATTAGAGGATGGAGCAACGAGAACCACTGATAGGTGTGAAAGAGTGTGTGTGTGTGTGTGTGTGTGTGTGTGTGTGAGAGAGAGAGAGAGAGAGAGAGAAAGAGAGAGAGAGAGAGAGAGAGAGAGAGAGAAAACAGACTCCTATGATAGTATTTTCAGTGAATTAATTACTGAGGTCATGACTCAGCTAACACTTGGAAACTTTCAGGAGTGGGGAAATTCCTGTGGATTTCATTAAGAATCTTCATAACTTTCCCCATTCTTATTATCTGAATAGTACCTAGATAAAGAGTGGATTTTTGATTCATTTATGCATTTTTCAAATATACCTAGCATATAGTATAGACACAGTAACATCAGAAACTACCAAAGATTTTGGAATTACAGCCATTTTTCCAATTGATATTATTCATTAAAGGAAATGAATAAAAACATTGATGTAAGGAGATGACAGGAATGTCCCAATGATACCATTTAATAAATTTTGCATCTCTTTCATGTACAATCCATAAGCATACCCCAAACAGAAGAGGCGTATTATCTGTTCTTAATCCAGATTCCCAAAATGCTATATTCTGGAAGCATCTATGTGCAAATGAAATGCAACTGTCCCTTACTTTACACCCTCAAATTCTTTAAGAGTGTTAAAGATCCCACATCAATAATCTGTCTGTGAAACAAACGTGAGGTTCGTAACAGTAGTAGGTTTGAGTTTCACATCCAAGAAAAGACAAAAACCAAATAAATAAGTATAGAAATATGAATCAATACAGCCTCCATCTTGGGATCCAACCAGGGAAGGTTACTCATGTTATTCTACTAATACAAAGATGGCAGTTTCAAACAGAGGTATATCAAAGAGCAATAGAAATATGAGGAACTATAAAAATCTGATCCATTTTATCCAGTTTAACAGGGGTCACTGATATATTGTATTTATTGTATCTGACACGAACAAAACTTGTTTTCCAAATAATTACTTGCAAATTGATGTACTCTTATCATTGCTCAGAGGAAGAGAAAAAGCCAAGTTAATTAGAAGTGTTCCATACAATTGTAAACCTTGCTGCTTAATAGGATGCGTTTGAAAATTAGCTTAATGCTTAGTTATTGCTTGGGAAAGCTGCTTGACTGGTGAATTTAACCCTTTTCAGAGATGCTAGATTGGACTAATAACAACAACAACATCAAACATCCACATCTGCCTGTCCCAGGTCCTTGGTAAGGACTCGATAGGTAGACAAAATGCCAAATCCAGTCTGAACATCTGGCTGACTATGCGATGATCCATAATAATAATAATAATAATAATAATAATAATAATAATAATAATAATAATAATAAATTTGGAAGGGACCTTGGAGGTCATCTAGTCCAATCCCCTGCTCAGCCAGGAAACCCTATACCGTTTCAGACAAATGGCTGTCCAGTCTCTTCTTAAAAACTTCCCATGTTGGAGCATTCACCACTTCTGGAGGCAGGTTGTTCCACTGGTTAATTGTTCTAACTGTCAGGAAGTTTCTCCTTAGTTCTAGGTTGCTTCTCTCTTTGGTTAGTTTCCACCCGTTGTTTCTTGTCTTGCCTTCAGGTGCTTTGGAGAATAGCTTGACTCCCTCTTCTTTGTGGCAGCCCCTGAGATATTGGAACACTGCTATCAGTGTTCTCTTTTCTTTCCTTCGCTATTTACTTACCTTTCACCCTCTAGTCATTTTCATCTAGTTTCTGCCCTTTCTCCTTTTTTCCCTTTTCCTTCCCTTTCCATCTCCCTTACCTCATTTCATCACAATATTTCTTTTTCTGTTCCTGGTGAAAGGAGAAAAGGGATGGCATGTGGTTGCACACTGTCATTTTGCCCGTAAAAGAGAACGGTTGTCATAAGTAGATAATGGGATCAATTAATTTTATAAATGGGGTAACTTCTTTTACAAGCAATTAGTTTTAATTGACTATCATTTCACACACACTCTCTCTCTTTCTCTCTCTCTCTTGGGACTGGGCAGTTCTTTGAATTCAAAGGCAAAAAAAAAAGATGCTGCTACTTGAAGGAATTATAAATCAGAACTCTGTGAGAATGCATTTCTGCACATTCTTTCTGTTTTTAAATCCAAAGTCCTGTACTGTCCTAAATAATAATAATAATAATACCCCCCAGTGAGGCACTACACCCCCAGTGAGGCACTACCTTGACGTGGTTGTGGGGCTTTTGTACTCTGAGGAAGATGAGAGCTATGCCAGAGGTTCAACCATACTGGATAGGTCTCATCAGAGGAGTCAGACAAAGAGTGTCTCTCCCATAAAAAATATGGTGAGACGTAAATTTCAGAATGCCATACCGGCTCGGACGTCGCCCGGGTTAACAAGGTCCGCACTAGATATTGGAGTTCCTGGATATCTGGTGAAAAATGGGTTACAGGACTCAGGACTGTTGGCTGAGCAACCAGGGCCAGCAGCTGCAGAACTACTGGAAGAAAAGGTGTTTACCCGTCGCAGATACACAGTGATGGAAAACAAAGAAATAATGATCTGTTACTACAGATCAAGTCCAACAAGAAGAGGATATCTAAAATGAATGCACCAGTTCTGGAAAAGAACAACATCCAGAATCAGAAATAACAGAACAGAGACTAGCAGATCAACGCCGATTTATAACACGAAATAAAGTATTCACAGAAACAGAATTGGACGAACTGCAAAGTTTACCCAGGGCAAAGAAATCAAAAGCCTACCAAAAACTTCAGAATGTAGAGGCAAACCAGGGGGAGTTGGCAGTGAAGGAATCCAGCAGAGATATACAACTTTCTCATTTGGAAACCAGGCACCTCTTCCTCAGGAAGAACAAAACCCTCTAACCAAAGAAATAAAAGAATTGAAACAAAGAATAACTGAGCATCTAGAACAGCACAAAAACAACAGAATAAGGCTACCTGCATTGAAGCTTGTTCCAAAGAAACAGCTAGCACAAGCATTAAAAGATGCAAATATTGCAATATCAAGTATAAGCACCAATTCATTGCAAGAAACAAACCAACTAATGTACAGCACAGCTGCAGTTATAACAGAATACCTGGGATGCAAAATCAACAAAAAAGAAAAACAAACAAACAGTGCACCAGAAAAATGGAAGGTTAGACTAGAAAATAAGATCAGCAAGTTAAGATCACATGCAAGCAAGCTAGAACAGATGAAAGAAAAGAAGCTGAAGAACAAGAAGACCAAAGAATACCTAATCAAGAAATACCACTTAGAAACAAGGAAGATCAAGGAAGCACTGGAAATAATAAAGCAACAAATAACAGCTATAGCCAGGAAAATCAGTAGATATGAAGCTCGAATTGCAAACTATAGGCAGAACCTCCAATTTCAATCCAATCAGAAACGTTTCTACCAATCCATCAATGGAGAAACTGCAATGAAATCAGTCAGTACCTGACAAGGAAGAAACAGTGCAGTTCTGGAAGCAGATATGGGATAACCCAAAGAAATACAACAAGGATGCGGCTTGGTTAAAAGAGGTGGATGCAAATAAAACAGAAGTTGAAATGAAAGAACTAGTAATAACAACAAAAATGGTAGAAAAAAGAGCAAAGAAAATCAAAAATTGGTCAGCACCAGGTGAAGATGAACTGCATGGGTTTTGGTTGAAACATCTAACTGTTATACACCCACTCATTGCCAAGCAGTTCAACAATATACTACAAGGAGGAGAAATTGAAAAGTGGCTAACAACTGGGAAAACCTACCTAATAATGAAAAATCCAGCAAAAGGGGCAACACCAGGTAACTACAGGCCAATTACCTGCTTACCAACAACTTTCAAATTACTAACTGGTGTAGTAGCTGATGCAGTGCAACAGCATCTAGTTGAAAACAATCTCTTTCCACCTGAGCAGAAAGGAAACCGCCCCAACAGCAGAGGAACAAAAGATCAACTCCTAATAGACAAAATGATCTTGGAAAACTGCAAGAGAAGGAAGACCAACCTGAATGTGGCATGGATTGACTACAAAAAGGCATTTGACTCTCTGCCACATGACTGGATAATAAAGTGCCTAGAAATAACAGGAGTCAGTAGAAACATCAGAAAATTTGTGCAAAGATCGATGGCACAATGGAAGACACAGTTGCAGATCAATGGTGAGAGACTGGGAGAGGTTAATATCAAGAGAGGAATATTTCAAGGAGATTCATTATCACCATTACTATTTGTTATTGCACTGTTTCCTCTGTCAACAATACTGAATAACTCAGGACATGGCTATCAACATCAAAAACATCTGCTAGACTATCCCACCTCCTTTACATGGATGATCTGAAGCTGTATGGAAAAACATCATCTGAAATAGAATCGCTGCTCAACACTGTCCGTATATATAGCCAAGATATTGTAATGGAGTTTGGCTTGGACAAATGTGCCACACTTACTATCAAACAAGGAAAAATAGTGAAAACTGAAGGAATCAAGATGCCCCACGAAAATAACATTAAGAGTCTGGATGAGGAAGAGTACTACAAATACTTGGGTATCCTTCAAGCTGACAACATCAAGCACACTGAAGTCAAGAAAAAGTTAGAGGTGAATACATAAAGAGAGTGAAGAAGATCTTAAAATCCAAACTCAATGGAGGAAATAGCATAAAAGGCAATCAACACCTGGGCACTCCCAGTTATTAGGTACACAGCTGGAATAGTGGACTGGACTCAAGCAGAACTAAAAGCAATGGATAGGAAGACCAGAAAAATAATGACAATGAATCATGCTCTTCATCCATGCAGTGACATTGACAGACTTTATCTACAAGGCAAATAGGTGGGCGTGGAATGCTACAAGTACATCAGATGGTTTTAAGAGAAAAAAAATGGCTTGTGGAAGAATATATGAGAACAATGTGAGTGCACTGAAATTAGTATATCAGGAAGACTTACTGACTACTGGAGAGACCAAACTGGCCTACAAGAAAGATCAAATGAAGAACGGAATAGAGGCATAGGAAGACAAAGCACTACATGGCAAATACATTGAAAAATAGCTGGGAAAGCAGATAACAACAAGACCTGGCAATGGCTAAGAGCAGGAAAATTGAAGAAAGAGATCGAGGGACTAATTCTGGTTGCACAAGACCAAGCCTTAAGGACAAATGCATATAAAGTCAAAATTGAGAAGACAGCAACAGACAGTAAGTGCCGCGTGCCTATCAAAGAACTAAGAAACAGTGGACCACCTTGGTAGCTGTTTGACAAGAAGATTCACAGAATACTACAGTGAAGCAGGCGGCATATGACAAAGTAGCAACAGGTGCATTTGAGATGCTGTACTGCCAAAAAATACAAGTTGCACTTGTGAAGCAAACAACTTGTGGGAATCAATAAAAATAGAGCAAGGTCTGAGAAAATGTAAAATTAAACTGGGGCTCTGGGACTTCAGAATTCAAACAGACAAGCACCTACAACTTAACACCCCAGACTTAAACAATTGTCGATAAGAAAGACAAAAAAGTCTGGATAATGGACGTGGCAGTGCCTGGAGACAGCAGAATAGACGAGAAAGAACTGGAGACGATAACAAAATACAAAGACCTACAAATAGAAATAGAAAGACTGTGGCAAGAGCAAGCAAGGGTAGTACCAATAGTCATAGGCTCCTTGGGTGCAATCCCAAAACAACTGGAGCACCACTTGAACACCATTGGCATTGACAAATTCGCTATTAGTCAATTGCAAAGGCGGGCCTTATCTTATTAGGAACTGCTTCCATCCTGCGACGATATTCTGTAATACCAATCAAACATCCACATCTGCATTATCCCAGGTCCGGGTTAAGGTAGGTAGACAAATGCCAAATCCAGTTCTGAACATCCTTGGCTGACTGTGCGCGATGATCCATATAATAATAATAATAAATAATATAATAATAATAATAATAATAAAATAATTAATAATTAATAATAATAATAAGTCCAACAAGAGGGGCAAGGCAACACCAGGTAAACCTACAGGCCAATTACCTGCTTACCAACAACCTTCAAATTACTAACTGGTGTGGTAGCTGATGCAGTACAACAGCATCTAGTTGAAAACAATCTCTTTCAACATGAGCAGAAAGGAAACCGCCCCAATAGCAGAGGAACAAAAGATCAACTCCTAATAGACAAAATGATCTTGGAAAACTGCAAGAAAAGGAAGACCAACCGGAATGTGGCATGGATTGACTACAAAAAGGCATTTGAATCTCTGCCACATGACTGGATAATCAAGTGCCTAGAAATAACAGGAGTCAGTAGAAACATCAGAAAATTTGTGCAAAGATCGATGGCACAATGGAAGACACAGTTGCAGATCAATGGTGAGAGGCTGGGAGAGGTTAATATCAAGAGAGGAATATTTAAAGGAGATTCATTATCAACATTACTTTTGTATTGCACTGTTCCTCTCGTCAAACAATATAAATAACTCAGGACATGGCTATCAAACATCCCAAACAACATCTAGCTAGACTATCCCACCTCCTTTATATGGATGATTGAAGATGTATGGAAAAAACATAATCTGAAAATAGAATCGCTGCTCAACACAGTCCTGTATATATAGCCCAAGATATTGTAATGGAGTTTGGCTTGGACCAAATGTGCCACACTTACTATCAAACAAGGAAAAAATATGTGAAATGAAACTGAAGGAATCAAGATGCCCCACGAAAATACATTAAGAGTTGGTGAGGAAGAATACTACAAATACTTGGGTATCCCTTCAAGCTGACACATCAAGCACAGAAGTCAAGAAAAAGATTAGAGGTGGAATACATCAAGGAGCGTAAGGAAGAAGATCTTAAAATCCCAAACTCAATGGAGGAAATACCATCAAGGGCAATCAACACCATGGGCAAATCCGTTCATTAGATTACACAGCTGGAATAGTGGACTGGACTCAAGCAGAACTAAAAGCAATGGATAGGCAGACCAGAAAAATAATGACAATGAATCATGCCCTCATCCACGCAGTGACATTGATAGACTTTATCTACCAAGGCAAATAGGTGGGCGTGGAATGCTACAAGTACATCAGATGGTTGAAGAAGAAAAAATGGCTTTGGAAGAATATCTGAAGAACAATGATGAAGATGCACTGAAATTAGATATCAGGAAGGCTTACTAACTACTGGAGAGACCAAACTGGCCTTCAAGAAAGACCAAATGAAGAACAGAATATAGGCATGGGAAGACAAAGCACTACCTGGCCAATACATGAAAAAAATAGCTGGGAAAGCAGATAACAATAAAACCTGGCAATGGCTAAGGAGCAGGAAAATTGAAGAAAGAGGACGAGGGACTAATTCTGGCTGCACAAAGACCAAGCCTTAAGGACAAATGCATAAACAAGTCAAAATGAGAAAGACAGCACCAGAACGTAAGTGCCGCCTAGCAAAGAAGCTGAAGAAACAGTGGAACCACTTGGTAAGCTGTTGCAAGAAGATGCACAGAATGATTACAAGCAGCGACATGAACAAAGTAGCAAACAATGGGATTGGAAGATCTGCAAAAAAAATATTCATTGTGCCTGCTAAGCCAAAAAACTGGTGGGATCATAAAATAGAGAAAGGCATAGAAAAATGATAAAATTAAAACTGCTCTGGGACTTCAGAATTCAAACAGACAAGCACCTGCCAACATAACCACCCCAGACTTAACATTGTCGATAAAGAAAAGACAAACAAAGTCTGGGATAGTGGACGTGGCAGTGCCTGGAGACAGCAGAATAGAAGAGAAAGAACTGGAGAAGATAACAAAATACAAAGACCTACAAATAGAAATAGAAAGACTGTGGCAAAAGCAAGCAAGGGTAGTACCAATAGTCATAGGCTCCTTGGGCGCAATCCCAAAAAAACTGGAGCACCACTTGAACACCATTGGCATTGACAAATTTGCTATTAGTCAATTGCAAAAGGCGGCCTTATTAGGAACTGCTTCCATCCTGCGACGATACCTGTAATACCATAAAACATCCACATCTGCCTATCCCAGGTCCTGGGTAAGGACTCGATAGGTAGACAAAATGCCAAATCCAGGCTGAACATCTGGCTGACTGAATGATAATAATAATAATAATAATGGTGATAATGAATCTCCTTGAAATATTCCTCTCTTGATATTAACCTCTCCCAGCTTTTCACCATTGATCTGCAACTGTGTCTTCCATTGTGCCATCGATTTTTGCACAAATTTTCTGATGTTTCTACTTACTCCTGTTATTTATAGGCACTTGATTATCCAATCATGTGGCAGAGAGTCAAATGCCTTTTTGTAGTCAATCCATGCCACATTCAGGTTGGTCTTCCTTCTCTTGCAGTTTCCCAAGATCATTTTGTCTATTAGGAGTGATCCCTTTTGCTGGGATTTTTCCATTATTAGGTAGGTTTTTTTCCCAGTTGTCTAAGTAGTGTTAGCCAATTTTCAAATTTTCTCTCTTGTAGTATATTGTTGAACTGCTTGGCAATGAGTAGGTGTATAACAGTTAGATGTTTCAACCAAAACCCATGCAGTTCATCTTCACCTGGTGCTGACCAATTTTTGATTTTCCTTGCTCTTTTTCCTACCATTTTTGTTGTTATTACTGGTTCTTTCATTTCAACTTCTGTTTTATTTGCATCCACCTCTTTTAACCAATCCGCATCCTTGTTGTATTTCTTTGGGTTATCCCATATCTGCTTCCAGAACTGCACTGTTTCTTCCTTGTCAGGTACTGACTGATTCTTTGCAGTTTCTCCATTGATGGATTGGTAGAAACGTTTCTGATTGGGTTGAAATTGGAGGTTCTGCCTATAGTTTGCAATTCGAGCTTCATATCTACTGATTTTCCTGGCTATAGCTGTTATTTGTTGCTTTATTATTTCCAGTGCGTCCTTGATCTTCCTTGTTTCTAAGTGGTATTTCTTGATTAGGTATTCTTTGGTCTTCTTGTTCGTAGCAACAATGGTGCATTGGAAGATCTGCAAAAAATATCATTTGCCTGTAAGCAAAAATTGGTGGGATCATAAAATAGAGAAAGTCATAGAAAATGATAAAATTAAACTGCTCTGGGACTTCAGAATTCAAACAGACAAGCACCTGCAACATAACACCCCAGACTTAACAATTGTCGATAAAAAAGACAAAAAAGTCTGGATAGTGGACGTCGGCAGTGCCTGGAGATAGCAGAATAGAAGCGGAGAAAGAAACTGGAGAAGATAAACAAAATACAAAGACTCCTACAAATAGGAAATAGAAAGCCTGTGCAAAAGCAAGCAAGGGTAAGTACCCAATAGTAATAGGTCCTTGGGTGGCAATCCCAAAAAACAACTGGCAGCACCACTTGAACAACCATTGGCATTGACAAATTCCGCTATTAGGTCAATTGCAAAAGGCGCGCCTTATTAGGAACTGCCTTCATCCTGCGACGATACCTGTAATACAAGCCAAACATCCACTCTGCCTAGCCCAGGTCAGCGCGTAAGGACTCGATAGGTAGACAAAATGCCAAATCCAGTCTGAACATCTGGCTGACTGTGCGATGATCAATAATAATAATAATAATAATAATAATAATATTATAATCACTAATCAAACAGACAAGCACCTGCAACATAACACCCCAGACTTAACAATTGTCAATAAGAAAGACCAAAAAAGTCTGGATAGTGGACGTGGCAGTGCCTGGAGACAGCAGAATAGAAGAGAAAGAACTGGAGAAGATAACAAAATATAAAGACCTACAAATAGAAATAGAAAGACTGTGGCAAAAGCAAGCAAGGATAGTACCAATAGTCATAGGCGCCTTGGGTGCAATCCCAAAACAACTGGAGCACCACTTGAACACCATTGGCATTGACAAATTCGCTATAAGTCAATTGCAAAAGGCGGCCTTACTAGGAACTGCTTCCATCCTGCGACGATATCTGTAATACCATCAAACATCCACATCTGCCTATCCCAGGTCCTGGGTAAGGACTCGATAGGTAGACAAAATGCCAAATTCAGTCTGAACATCTGGCTGACTGTGCGATGATCAATAATAATAATAAACCCAGGGACGCGTTTCTTTTTAAGGAATCAAGATGCCCCACGAAAATAACATTAAGAGTCTGGATTGAGGAAGGCGTAATAAAATTACTTTGGATCCTCAAGCTCTGACACATCAAAGCACACTGAAGCAAGAAAAAGATTAAGGTGAAACATCAGAGAGTGAAGAGATCTTAAAGTCCAAACTCATGGAGGAAAATACTAAAGGCAATCAAAACCTGGGCAATCCCATTCATTAGATACACAGCAGGAATTAGTGGACTGGAATCAGCAGAACAAAAGCAATGGATAGCAGACCAGAAAAATAATGACAATGAATCACACCCTTCATCCACGCAGTGACATTGATAGACTTTATCTACCAAGGCAAATAGGTGGGCGTGGAATGCTACAAGTACATCAGATGGTTGAAGAAGAAAAAATGGCTTTGGAAGAATATCTGAAGAACAATGATGAAGATGCACTGAAATTAGTATATCAGGAAGGCTTACTAACTACTGGAGAGACCAACTGGCCTACAAGAAAGACCAAATGAAGAACAGAATAGAGGCATGGGAAGACAAAGCACTACATGGCCAATACATGAAAAAAATAGCTGGGAAAGCAGATAATAATAAAACCTGGCAATGGCTAAGAGCAGGAAAATTGAAGAAAGAGACCGAGGGACTAATTCTGGCTGCACAAGACCAAGCCTTAAGGACAAATGCATACAACGTCAAAATTGAGAAGACAGCAACAGACAGTAAGTGCCGCCTATGCAAAGAAGCTGAAGAAACAGTGGACCACTTGGTAAGCTGTTGCAAGAAGATTGCACAGACTGATTACAAGCAGCGGCATGACAAAGTAGCAACAACGGTGCATTGGAAGATCTGCAAAAAATATCATTTGCCTGTAAGCAAAAACTGGTGGGATCATAAAATAGAGAAAGTCATAGAAAATGATAAAATTAAACTGCTCTGGGACTTCAGAATTCAAACAGACAAGCACCCGCAACATAACACCCCAGACTTAACAATTGTCGAAGAGAAAGACAAAAAAGTCTGGATAGTGGATGTGGCAGTGCCTGGAGATAGCCGAATAGAAGAGAAAGAACTGGAGAAGATAACAAAATACAAAGACCTACAAATAGAAATAGAAAGACTGTGGCAAAAGCAAGCAAGGGTAGTACCAATAGTCATAGGCTCCTTGGGCGCAATCCCACAACAACTGGAGCACCACTTGAACACCATTGGCATTGACAAATTTGCTATTAGTCAATTGCAAAAGGCGGCCTTATTAGGAACTGCTTCCATCCTGCGACGATACCTGTAATACCATCAAACATCCACATCTGCCTATCCCAGGTCCTGGGTAAGGACTCGATAGGTAGACAAAATGCCAAATCCAGTCTGAACATCTGGCTGACTGTGCGATGATCCACAATAATAATAATAATAATAATAATAATAATAATAATAATAATAATAATAATAATAATAATAATAATACCACCACCTTGACGTGGTTGTGGGGCTTGTGTATCTGAGGAAGATGAGAGCTATGCCAGAGGTTCAACCATACTGGACAGGTCTCATCAGAGGAGACAGACAAAGAGTGTCTCTTCACCATAAAAAAATGTGAGACGTACAATTGCAGAATGCCATCCGGCGGACGTCGCCCGGGTTAACAAGGTCGCGCACTAGATATGGAGTTCCCTGGATATCTGGTGAAAAATGGGTTACAGGACTCAGGACTGTGGCTGGCAACCAGACCAGAGCGCAGAAACTACTGAAGAAAAGATGTTTACCCGTCACAGATACACAGTGATTGAAAACAAAGAAATAATGATCTGTTACTACAGATCAAGTCCAACAAGAAGAGGATATCTAAAACGAATGCACCAGTTCTGGAAAGAACAACATCCAGAATCAGAAATAACAGAACAGAGACTAGCAGATCAACGCAGATTTATAATACGAAATAAAGTATTCACAGAAACAGAATTGGACGAATTGCAAAGGTTTACCCAGGGCAAAGAAATCAAAGACTTATCAGAAGTAATTAAGAATGTAGAGGCAAACCAGGGGGAGTTGGCAGTGAAGGAATCCAGCAGAGATATACAACTGTTCTCATTTGGAAACCAGGCACTTCTTCCTCAGGAAGAACAAAACCCTCTAACTAAAGAAATAAAAGAATTGAAACAAAGAATAAATGAGCATCTAGAACAGCACAAAAACAACAGAATAAGGCTACCTGCATTGAAGCTTGTTCCAAAGAAACAGCTAGCAAAAGCATTAAAAGATGCAAATACTGCAATATCAAGTATAAGCACCAATTCACTGCAAAAAACAAACCAACTAATGTACAGCACAGCTGCAGTTATAACAGAATACCTGGGATGCAAAATCAACAAAAAAGAAAAACAAACAAACAGTGCACCAGAAAATGGAAGGTTAGACTAGAAAATAAGATCAGCAAGTTAAGATCACATGCAAGCAAGCTAGAACAGATGAAAGAAAAGAAGCTGAAGAACAAGAAGACCAAAGAATACCTAATCAAGAAATACCACTTAGAAACAAGGAAGATCAAGGAAGCACTGGAAATAATAAAGGAACAAATAACAGCTATAGCCAGGAAAATCAGTAGATATGAAGCTCGAATTGCAAACTATAGGCAAAACCTCCAATTTCAATCCAATCAGAAATGTTTCTACCAATCAATCAATGGAGAAACTGCAAGGAATCAGTCAGTACCTGACAAGGAAGAAACAGTGCAGTTCTGGAAGCAGATATGGGATAACCCAAAGAAATACAACAAGGATGTGGCTTGGTTAAAAGAGGTGGATGCAAATAAAACAGAAGTTGAAATGAAAGAACTAGTAATAACAACAAAAAATGGTAGAAAAACGAGCAAAGAAAATCAAAAATTGGTCAGCACCAGGTGAAGATGAACTGCATGGGTTTTGGTTGAAACATCTAACTGTTATACACCCACTCATTGCCAAACAGTTCAACAATATACTACAAGGAGGAGAAATTGAAAAGTGGCTAACAACTGGGAAAACCTACCTAATAATGAAAACTCCAGCAAAAGGGGCAACACCAGGTAACTACAGGCCAATTACCTGCTTACCAACAACTTTCAAATTACTAACTGGTGTGGTAGCTGATGCAGTACAACAGCATCTAGTTAAAAACAATCTCTTTCCACCTGAGCAGAAAGGAAACCGCCCCAATAGAAGAGGAACAAAAGATCAACTCCTAATAGACAAAATGATCTTGGAAAACTGCAAGAGAAGGAAGACCAATCTGAATGTGGCATGGATTGACTACAAAAGGCATGTTGACTCTCTGCCCCATGATTGGATAAGAAAGTGCCTAGAAATAACAGGAGTAAGTAGAAACATCAGAAAATTTGTGCAAAAATCGATGGCACAATGGAAGACACAGTTGCAGATCAATGGTGAAAAGCTGGGAGGGGTTAATATCAAGAGAGGAATATTTCAAGGAGATTCATTATCACCATTACTATTTGTTATTGCACTGTTTACTCTGTCAACAATACTGAATAACTCAGGACATGTCTATCAAACATCAAAAACATCTGCCAGACTATCCCACCTCCTTTATATGGATGATCTGAAGCTGTATGGAAAAACATCATCTGAAATAGAATCGCTGCTCAACACTGTCCGTATATATAGCCAAGATATGTAATGGAGTTTGGCTTGGACAAATGTGCCACACTTACTATCAAACAAGGAAAAATAATGAAAACTGAAGGAATCAAGATGCCCCACGAAAATAACATTAAGAGTCTGGATGAGAAAGAGTACTACAAATACTTGGGTATCCTTCAAGCTGACAACATCAAGCACACTGAAGTCAAGAAAAGATTAGAGGTGAATACATCAAGAGAGTGAAGAAGATCTTAAAGTCCAAACTCAATGGAGAAAATACCATAAAGGCAATCAACACCTGGGCAATCCAAGTCATTAGGTACACAGCTGGAATAGTGGACTGGACTCAAGCAGAACTAAAAGCAATGGATAGGCAGACCAGAAAAATAATGACAATGAATCATGCCCTTCATCCACGCAGTGACATTGATAGACTTTATCTACCAAGGCAAATAGGTGGGCGTGGAATGCTACAAGTACATCAGATGGTTGAAGAAGAAAAAATGGCTTTGGAAGAATATCTGAAGAACAATGATGAAGATGCACTGAAATTAGTATATCAGGAAGGCTTACTAACTACTGGAGAGACCAAACTGGCCTACAAGAAAGACCAAATGAAGAACAGAATAGAGGCATGGGAAGACAAAGCACTACATGGCCAATACATGAAAAAAATAGCTGGGAAAGCAGATAATAATAAAACCTGGCAATGGCTAAGAGCAGGAAAATTGAAGAAAGAGACCGAGGGACTAATTCTGGCTGCACAAGACCAAGCCTTAAGGACAAATGCATACAAAGTCAAAATTGAGAAGACAGCAACAGACAGTAAGTGCCGCCTATGCAAAGAAGCTGAAGAAACAGTGGACCACTTGGTAAGCTGTTGCAAAAAGATTGCACAGACTGATTACAAGCAGCGGCATGACAAAGTAGCAACAATGGTGCATTGGAAGATCTGCAAAAAATATCATTTGCCTGTAAGCAAAAACTGGTGGGATCATAAAATAGAGAAAGTCATAGAAAATGATAAAATTAAACTGCTCTGGGACTTCAGAATTCAAACAGACAAGCACCTGCAACATAACACCCCAGACTTAACAATTGTCGATAAGAAAGACAAAAAAGTCTGGATAGTGGACGTGGCAGTGCCTGGAGACAGCAGAATAGACGAGAAAGAACTGGAGAAGATAACAAAATACAAAGACCTACAAATAGAAATAGAAAGACTGTGGCAAAAGCAAGCAAGGGTAGTACCAATAGTCATAGGCTCCTTGGGTGCAATCCCAAAACAACTGGAGCACCACTTGAACACCATTGGCATTGACAAATTCGCTATTAGTCAATTGCAAAAGGCGGCCTTATTAGGAACTGCTTCCATCCTGCGACGATATCTGTAATACCATCAAACATCCACATCTGCCTATCCCAGGTCCTGGGTAAGGACTCGATAGGTAGACAAAATGCCAAATCCAGTCTGAACATCTGGCTGATTGTGCGATGATCAATAATAATAATATAGGTAGACAAAATGCCAAATCCAGTCTGAACATCTGGCTGACTGTGCGATGATCCATATAATAATAATAAAGTTGGAAGGGACCTTGAGGTCATCGAATCCAACCCCCTGCTCAGGCAGGAAACCCTACACCATTTCGGACAAATGGCTGTCCAGTCTCTTCTTAAAAACTTCCAGTGTTGGAGCATTCACCACTTCTGGAGGCAGGTTGTTCCACTGGTTAATTGTTCTAACTGTCAGGAAGTTTCTCCTTAGTTCTAGGTTGCTTCTCTCCTTGATTAGTTTCCATCCATTGCTTCTTGTCCTGCCTTCAGGCACTTTGGAGAATAACTTGACTCCCTCTTCTTTGGGGCAGCCCCTGAGATATTGGAACACTGCTATCATGTGCCCCCTCATCCTTCTCTTCATTAAACTAGGCATACCGAATTCCAGCAACCGTTCCTTATATGTTTTAGCCTCCAGTCCCTAATCATCTTTGTTGCTCCTCTCTGTACTCTTTCTAGAGTCTCAGCATCTTACTCCTGGTTTACATCCAAATGAGCCAACTTAGTCTTTTATGTCTGCTTTTTTAAACTTAAAAGAAGCTCTACCCTAACAAAATGGGGGGAGTATTATACGATTTCCAAATAAAGTTGTGACAGATTCAGAATTTAGAAATTGAAATGAACTTCGGGGTGCAGCTAAGAGGACCAGAAGAAATGCAGCATTAACAGTTAGTCTAATAACTATTAAAGATCCAGGAGACCTTTATTTAAATATAGCATAAATTGATATGTGGTGAAGGAGTGAAGTTATGCCTGCTGGTCCTGCCTTCCCACATATTTGTGTGTTAAATGTAAAGGGATGCCTGTGTTAATACAATCATGTTCTTGTCACAATATTGGGAACTCTATAATCATGACGAATATTTTTGTGTGCTGAAATATTGGACTGAAAAACATGTGATAACTGGTGCAGGGCCAGCAGGTGATAAGATTCATTTGAAAAGGCAAACATTAGAAAAATATTCAACAAATGATACTGTCAACGCTGTGACAATGGATATTGTCGCTCTGAGAACTTAGAATCAGCAGCCATTTTTACTTTTGCTTCTAACATGCCTTTAATCTTCTTTTAGAGTTCAGATGTAGAAGGGGGGATGGGGCAAATGCTTGAGGGTTTAGTTAGCCATAACAATGTAGAAATGTGGGAATTCAAGGACATGATTTTGGCAGGCTGAGGAATCAGTGAGAAAAGCCCGCATTTTGCATTAATTGGGGAATGTGATTTATGACAGCATCTGTGGGATGGGAATCGCAACTTGTTACTTTGTATCTGAGGGGAGGGAATCTCAGTTTTGGGTTCAACTATGTAAGTGCTGATACTTTGTTTCCTAATAAAATGTTCTTTAAGGAAGAATTCTTGCCTTGAAATTCTTTTAACGGTTTCATCTATCAGAACCATGAGAGATACACAAATCAGCCAAGAATAGTCACTCTTCAGAGCTAAGTTAGTCTAAAAATACATACCCCAAGGCTTCTGTGCATCATCACCAATCCTGCAAAATTTGAGCATTGTTATATTTTGCATGATAATTGCCATTCAACATTCACTCCTTTGAGAATTTCAAACATCTTGAATAAACAGGCATGGGGGGGGAAAGGATCAAAATTGAATACTTTGCCTACTGCAGCACTCAGCTGAGGTGTCTTCGTCCAACTGATGGGTCAAGCCATATGCCACAAGGCATGATCAAGGAAGCAAGAATCAAATGGACTTCAATAAGGAATTTTAATGAACAAATGGGAACTAATACACAAATTCTTGGAAATCACAATAAGAACCAGCAGCCATTTTTATCAAGATGTTCATTAAGGTGAAGTCTTGGTCAACAATCTGAATCTTTTCCTCCAGCCTGGAATGAATTGTCATTTAGAAAATGACAATTTAGAATTCCTCTCCCATCTGTGGCTTTTTTATGTTTAGAGTTCTTCTTGCCTCTTTCTCAACTGAGTACAAGTGCATAAAGACCCTAAAAAATTATTGAAGATTGCCTCATGCACCAAACACTGTACATGAATATCCTCTGTATTGTACAATTCAATGCATGCAATTAGAACAAGTTTGCTATTATGAAGCTACTACCCTCTCCCCAGTCAAAAACATTTATTCACCAAGATTGAAACTCTGAAAAGAACCTCAAATTAAATTTAAAACTCTCCCGAGTTTAAAAGTAATTTGCTATGAATCATGAAAAATTACTCTTTGTAAAAGAACATTTCTTTAAGGCATGTAGGAATAGAATCTGTCTAGAAGACCAAGCAATCAGACTAACTTGATCATTTTGCCCTCATTCTTTGGATAGGAGGATTTTAAGCAGTTGTTCCTTACTACATTCAGCTTTGCCTTGACCATCTTCAGGTTTTGAGTATGCTGAATAGGCCGCTCTGTCTGTCTATTTATTACTTTATAAGTAACACAACGCAGTGAACATACCTAATGTTTCTTCCTTCTCCTATTTTCCCCACAGTAACAACCCTATGAGGTGTGACTGGCAGGACTAGAACTTACAGTCTCCTGGTGATGGACCCAAGGTTATCCTGCTTTTATGCCTAAAATGGGACTAGAACTCCTGGTTTCTAGGCCAGCACCTATAACTACAAAGTGGCTGTTAGTACTGAAGCAATACCAGAGACCTCTTGACATGAGAGATGTTCTATTTCTTTCCATCTTCTGCCACCATGAGATGATTCCAGAACAACTGTTGATGGGGTAAAACTCCATCTTATCCCTATCTATATATGAACACTGCACATGGTTTGTATCATCACCTCCACCTTTCATTCATACAAGGGACTCCCTGCTGAAGAAGCACTGGATCCTTGTATTCTTAATAAGGAACTTATTAAGGCACTCAAAGTGTAGATATTTTTAAAACCCAGTCTTCTAAATTAGAGACGTACAGCTGCAGCACCTATTTTTGCATAATGGAAACCTTTGAGATAGCAATCAAAGAAAAATTGGCAAAGGTTATTTATATATAAAAAAACAGCTTGTCTCTCGTGCAAGCACAGTATTTTGTTTTCCAAAGATTATATGAAAGCTTAGAGAGTTTATAGTTGGTAGTTTATTTTGATAATCAACCACTTATGTTGATGTCAAGACGGAACCTTGCTGGAAACATGGTGCTTATTTTCAATTTAATGCCTGTTAAGATTATAAGAAAGTTATTAACTCAATGAATATCAACTTTGTATGCAGAAGTTGCACATTCAGTTTGCATTATCTTCATGAGTTTGGTAGACTTTGCCACCAGAAAATCTAAAGAATTACTGCCAATCAGCAGCTCCATTCATACATCATGCTAAACCATATTTATGGCTAATTTCTGTTGGCTTAGCATGTAGTGCACTTCCAGCTAGTGTGCCTACATTATGTGTTATATGATCTGAACTTACTATGCTTTATTCACTAAACTTTGATTAAGCAAAGTACAGCTTGGCATAATATGTAAAGCCAATCAGTGTAAGCAATTGGACCTCATAAAAAATTCTGAATTAGCTGAATCAATGGTTTAACTTGGCATTAGACAACTAGGCTGTGCATGCTTTGAAAGTAATAATAGTAAATTGTTTGGATCTCTCTGCTATTCATTAGTTTGTTTTCATCTCATATAATTTTAATCTATTTTTATATTTATAATTGTTATTATACCCGTATGTTTAATTACACTGTAAGCCATTCACAGTTGCCTCAAACTGTGAGATGAGCAGCATATAAATTTAATAAATAAATAAAATAAAATTAGCAGGTTTAATTTCAAGCCTCAAAAAATCACTGCCTGCCTTAAACAGCAAGTTGGTGGTTTATAGAAACCATTTCAAAACCATATGGCAGATGTGTATGTCCCTATAATCTATTGCTGCAAGGTGTATATTATTCTTAAATTATTTATCTTATTTTTATTTAAGTATTAATCCATAGACCATGTCAATCCACTGACTGTATTTAACTGTAGTTATATACTAAAGTCAGCTTAAGTTAATAAAATGGCTGAATAAACTATGCTGGAACAATAAGATATGTTGTAATCCCAAATACTTATTTGGAAAAGAAAAGCATTTGTACATAACAATACTATACTGAAATATATAGATATGGTTTTGTTTGCTGTCCCTATATGATGTCACCATTATAAGCATTACAAACCAAAGAAAGAAAGAAAGAATGAGGCAATGCATCATATACAATAAAGATCACAAGTTTATTGATTCAAATATATCTGAGGTTTCCAGTCCTGCTATTTTATGCAGGAACACATTGACATTACTGGAAACATGCCCAGACTTTCTCTTATTACAGAAACAACTCATAGATTTCAACTCACTGGTGTAGAAATTTTAGCCAGAGAGAAAGTTTAAAAGGTATCTCACCCTTTAGTATCATAATATTAGACTCCTAATCAAAATGAGAGGCTAAGACAATATATCTATAAGTCTTAAACTCCTCTATTTTTTCCAGCATGGTGACCATCAAAGGATAATGAAGGGAGGCATAAACCTTTGGTCAAGGAAGATTTTTCAATTCTATCTACTCTCTTTTTTTAAAAAAAAAAAAAATTGTGCAATGTTTTCGGATGTCTGATCAACCAACCACTGAATTCCCTAGAGTATAGCTGCATCCCAAGTCATGCTTTGAGAGTGGCTGTTTTGTAGCACTATCTTGCTTGCTTGTAGTGGTTAAGGTGCTGGTCTAGAAACAGGAGACTGTGAGTTCTAGTCCCACCTTAGGCATTGAGGCTGGTGGGGTGACTTTGGGCCAGTCACTCTCTCTCAGCCCAACCCACTTCACAGGATTGTTCTTGTGGGGAAAATAAGAGGAAGAAAGAGTATCCAGTGTGTTCATTGTCTTGACTTATTTATAAAAATAATAAAAATAGGATGGAAAGAAAGAAAGAAAGAAAGAAAGAAAGAAAGAAAGAAAGAAAGGACGGAAGGAAGGAAGGAAGGAAGGAAGGAAGGAAGGAAGGAAGGAAGGAAGGAACGAAGGAAGGAAGGGAGGCTCTTCCTGGAGGCAACTAGCATAGTTCTGTCATTCAAAAGATGGGAATAGACAGTATTGCTAAGGGAGTGCCATTGTTTCTCACTCCATCATAACCACCAGAGGCAATTGCCTCATTAGGTAAAATGTAGGAGTGGGCAACTGCGGTCCCTAATGGCCCTGTAGTCCATTAATCCTTTCTTATAGCCCCTGCTGACTATAGCCCCCAAATCCACACCCCACTCTTTTGGAAGGGCTGGCACTGCCAACTGGCCTGGGGCCCCAATGGGGGTCCCTTATTCTGGAGGTGATTAAGAAGACCCCACCTTGTCCCTAAATGCATCTTACTCCTTTCCTCTGCATCTTGGTTAATTTTAATTCAAATGTAATGTTATTTTTATTGTTTTAATGTTTTACATTGGTCTTTTTATTAATTGTTAATTTTATTGATTGTAAGCTGCCTAGAGTCACCTTGGCGAGATGGGTAGCATTTACGTTTAACAAATAAGTAAATAAATTTGTTTTGTTTTGAAATAAATAGAGCATGCACGAGTGTAGAGAATGGATTATTATAACTGTTTACATATTATATATAATTATATTATGCTTACACCCTTACTTTTTATATTAAAAATTCTCAGCCTAATTATTTACTATCATTTTTTTCCCTTCTGAAAAAGAAGTAATATTTTTGAGAGGTGGCTTCAAAAAGATAAAAGTTGTATTTGTTTTCCTTCCAATAATCTCTAGAAGATTTGTTTAGTTGCATGAGCAGAGAAAGCCAGAGCAAAATGCCATTTTTTAATGTTTTACATTGATTTTAAACTAATCGTTTGTCATCCAGAGTCATAACTTTGAGATGGGGTGGTCATATAAATTGAATTAATAAATAAAAGGGTTTTTTTCCAGTTTTAATCTTGTGGGTGAAGAAAGCTAAAGTTCTGTTATTGTGATAATATCCATAAATATAATGTTTATAACATGTATATATTGTTCTCTCAGTTTCTGGGATGCCGGGGGGGGGGGGGGTTGGGACAGGGATGACTGTGAGCTGCTGTGCATTTCAGCCACAGAAGACAATGTATCCTAGTCTGACAGTGACAATTATTTATTCCTGTGTTCTCTTCTGCTCCCTAGGAGCACAGATTAAAGAGTTTCATGTTTGATCCCTCTAAATGGGAGTCATCTGGGGCTGCTGCTGGCAGAAAGATTCAGAGATTCTTACTCAGTGCCATTTATCAATGCCATGAAACTAATGGCATTACTGCATTGACTTCAGCTCAGCAAACTTTGCCTTCCAAGACATTGCAATTGTACAAATCTCACAAGCTAAGAAAAACTTTCTGCACCTGTGCTCAAAAGAGTAAGGTGTAAATAAAGTAAATAAACCTCAGAAATTTCAGCAGCTCTAAACTTCTCTGGCTGCCCACCAAAGGTTTAAATTAAGATTGCTTCTATGACTACAGTGTAATTTTTTTTCCAGAGCTGCCAAATCTGTCTTGCACAAATATGGAGGATCGTCGCTATGTTTTTGCAGCCAGTTCTATTAGATTCATTTAGATTTTTCCCCCAAAAAACTGGGCATTTTAGGGACACACTTTATGGCCGTGAGTAATGCATTCATTTGGTACTATCACAAATATCCGAGGCCTCATTCTCATAACTGAATTTGTTTTGGTACAACAGAAATACAAAGGTGTTAAACTTTGCTAAGGTTATCTGAAACAAGGCTGGTCCAAGACAAGCAAGAGCAGAATACAAAGTTTTAGCCACCCTGAGATTAAAGCTACCGTAATAGGAATGAAAGAAAATTAGCTTCTCAGTTTAATGAAACTTGCCTAGATCCTGTCAGCACAATGGGAATCCTCCTAGTTTGTGATTATCTAATATGCAATCTCTCATTATGAAAACCACCTATGAATATTCAAACAATAAATATTTAACAAATGCATTTAAATAGATTTAAACAGTAAATGTGTAAATTTTCTCTTTATGCACACTTAGGGGAAAAAAATTAAAGCAAAAAAGAGTGAGACTGATAATATTAGGCCCAAAAGCTCAAAGACAAGACAGTAAGATCTAATCAAGCCCAAGCCTTTGTCTGCTTCTTTAAAGGATTTAGAGAATGTTCTCTCTTATATTGATAGATGAATCAAAACTTTATTAGGTTAGGGAGATAAAATTATTATAAAAATGAATATGGCTCCTGTGATTTGATTTTGTGAATCACTGACATTCTTTTCGAAATAATATTTTAATAATCTATATTATGTTCTGGAATTTTGGAATTTAACTATTTTTGAAAAATTATGCTTATTATCAAGCCTGGATGTTGCTAAGTGAATAATTTTGGGAAATTAGAAAAATAGTAATATTCCTGAACAGATTCAAGATATTTGCGACGTTATCTGTTTTTAGACAACAATTTAATGTACTAATCAAAAATGAATCAATATGTTTTACTGTGGTGTAATTTTTATGATGTTTTATAATATTAGACAAGCATTATTTTGTTTTTTTCTAAGAAGATTTAGAAATCTGTTTGATTAATATATGGACTCGTTTCTTTTTTCTCCTTTTTTGTTTGCTCACTTTATTTCATTTTTATAGTTTTTCACATATTTCTTTCCCTTTTTTGTGTTTTTATAATTTTTTTATTCCACTCTATAAAACTTGCTTTGGTAAAACAGGGTAAATCCCTGAAAATTCATGATTAGAAATGAAGGATAGGAAAGACAAACAAGCATGGCACCCTCCAATTATTGGAAAAGAAAGCATGTACACTTTGCTTTCTCATGGACTTTGTAATTGATAGTTAAAGGTTAGATGTAATTCTAATGTTCTAACAGGGCTAGTAAACCAAAATCCACTTATCCAGCATTCCCCAACCTGGAAACTTTTAATTGGATTTAGCAGAGCCATTGTTAAAAATTCTGAAAAATGAATTTTACATAGGATGTTGAGAGTGAGAAGTAATCCTGTTTTCTTGTTCAAAATTCTGTCAGTTTGCCCAGTTTTCAGCTTCCATTGCCATGTACTATTGTGTCCCAATCACCAAGGAACCGGCAATATTAACAGGATTAAAAGAGTGGGCTAAACCTGATACACTGTAATTGGGGGGAGATCCACATTGATGCCAATTAAAGCTTTTTAATTGGCATGCATCAGCAAAGAGAGATAAATTTCATCATTTTGATTTAATATACCAGGACAAATGTCATCAAAAAATTAAATAAAGCATTCCAAATGAGAATTTTGTATCTGTGGGTTATTTTTAAGATAATACATTTTAATAGATTCTATATGGTTCTTTAAAAAAGAAGTAAAGATGAACATTAAACATTCTGAACTGAGTAAATCTTCACTTGATCAGCTGCTAAATATTATCAATACCTAGACATTAACTGAGACATAACAAAAAAAGCTGTTATCTTTTAAACAGCTGCCTGTGCAAATAGTACTTACAATAAAGATGTCACTTCATCCAGCAATCATGTTTGTTTCATGCCAAAGCAAATACCCAGAAAAATGAGAGTTTATAAGTGATGTGCAGAGAAATTAAGTGGAAAATTAAAAAAATTAAGTTTCTGGACAAATTAATAATCATGTGGTAATCATGCCAATCAGTTAAGACATGCTGAGTTTGGAACCCCAATGGACCAATTTTCCTTAAAATGGCATGATCAGCTGCCATTATTAGTACTGCTTTATAAAACCCTGGTGAGACCACACCTGGAATACTGCAACCAATTTTGGTCACCATACTAAAAAAAATATGTTGAGACCTTGTAAAAAGTTCAGAGAAGAACAACTAAGATGATCAAAGGTCTGGAGACTAAAACATATGAAGAATGCCTGCAGGACTTGAGTTTGGCTAGTCTAAAGAAAAGAAGAAACAGGGGTGACATGATAGCAGTATTCCAGTACTTGAGAAGCTGCCACAGAGAAGACAGGGTCAAATTATTATCCAGAGCACCAGAGGGGAGGACAAGAAACAATGGTTGGAAACTGATCAAAGACTGTTCCAACAATGGAAGTTTTTAAGAAGAGACTGGACAGCCATTTGTCCGAAATGGTATAGGGTTTCATGCCTGAGCAGGGGGTTGGACTTGATGACCTCCAAGGTCCCTTCCAACTTTATTATTATTATTATTATTATTATTATTATTATTATTACTATTACTATTATTACTATTATTATTATTATTATTGATCATCACACAGTCAGCCAGATGTTCAGATTGGATTTGGCATTTTGTCTACCTATCGAGTCCTTACCCAGGACCTGGGATAGGCAGATGTGGATGTTTGATGGTATTACAGATAAGGTCGCAGGATGGAAGCAGTTCCTAGTAAGGCCGCCTTTTGCAATTGACTAATAGCGAATTTGTCAATGCCAATGGTGTTCAAGTGGTGCTCCAGTTGTTTTGGGATTGCACCCAAGGAGCCTATTACTATTGGTAATAATAATAATAATAATAATAATAATAATAATAATAATAATAACCCCCAGTGAGGCACTACCTTGACGTGGTTGTGGGGCTTGTGTACTCTGAGGAAGATGAGAGCTATGCCAGAGGTTCAACCATACTGGACAGGTCTCATCAGAGGAGTCAGACAAAGAGTGTCTCTCCCATAAAAAATATGGTGAGACGTAAATTGCAGAATGCCATACCGGCTCGGACGTCGCCCGGGTTAACAAGGTCCGCGCTAGATATCGGAGTTCCTGGATATCTGGTGAAAAATGGGTTACAGGACTCAGGACTGTTGGCTGAGCAACCAGGGCCAGCAGCTGCAGAACTACTGGAAGAAAAGATGTTTACCCGTTGCACATACACAGTGACTGAAAACAAAGAAATAATGATCTGTTACTACAGATCAAGTCCAACAAGAAGAGGATATCTAAAACGAATGCACCAGTTCTGGAAAGAACAATATCCAGAATCAGAAATAACAGAACAGAGACTAGCAGATCAACGCCGATTTATAACACGAAATAAAGTATTCACAGAAACAGAATTGGACGAACTGCAAAGGTTTACCCAGGGCAAAGAAATCAAAGCCTTACCAGAAGTAATTCAGAATGTAGAGGCAAACCAGGGGGAGTTGGCAGTGAAGGAATCCAGCAGAGATATACAACTGTTCTCATTTGGAAACCAGGCACCTCTTCCTCAGGAAGAACAAAACCCTCTAACTAAAGAAATAAAAGAATTGAAACAAAGAATAACTGAGCATCTAGAACAGCACAAAAACAACAGAATAAGGCTACCTGCATTGAAGCTTGTTCCAAAGAAACAGCTAGCACAAGCATTAAAAGATGCAAATACTGCAATATCAAGTATAAGCACCAATTCACTGCAAGAAACAAACCAACTAATGTACAGCACAGCTGCAGTTATAACAGAATACCTGGGATGCAAAATCAACAAAAAAGAAAAACAAACAAACAGTGCACCAGAAAAATGGAAGGTTAGACTAGAAAATAAGATCAGCAAGTTAAGATCACATGCAAGCAAGCTAGAACAGATGAAAGAAAAGAAGCTGAAGAACAAGAAGACCAAAGAATACCTAATCAAGAAATACCACTTAGAAACAAGGAAGATCAAGGAAGCACTGGAAATAATAAAGCAACAAATAACAGATATAGCCAGGAAAATCAGTAGATATGAAGCTCGAATTGCAAACTATAGGCAGAACCTCCAATTTCAATCCAATCAGAAACGTTTCTACCAATCCATCAATGGAGAAACTGCAAGGAATCAGTCAGTACCTGACAAGGAAGAAACAGTGCAGTTCTGGAAGCAGATATGGGATAACCCAAAGAAATACAACAAGGATGCGGCTTGGTTAAAAGAGGTGGATGCAAATAAAACAGAAGTTGAAATGAAAGAACTAGTAATAACAACAAAAATGGTAGAAAAAAGAGCAAAGAAAATCAAAAATTGGTCAGCACCAGGTGAAGATGAACTTCATGGGTTTTGGTTGAAACATCTAACTGTTATACACCAACTCATTGCCAAACAGTTCAACAATATACTACAAGGAGGAGAAATTGAAAAGTGGCTAACAACTGGGAAAACCTACCTAATAATGAAAAATCCAGCAAAAGGGGCAACACCAGGTAACTACAGGCCAATTACCTGCTTACCAACAACTTTCAAATTACTAACTGGTGTAGTAGCTGATGCAGTACAACAGCATCTAGTTGAAAACAATCTCTTTCCACCTGAGCAGAAAGGAAACCGCCCCAATAGCAGAGGAACAAAAGATCAACTCCTAATAGACAAAATGATCTTGGAAAACTGCAAGAGAAGGAAGACCAACCTGAATGTGGCATGGATTGACTACAAAAAGGCATTTGACTCTCTGCCACATGATTGGATAATAAAGTGCCTAGAAATAACAGGAGTCAGTAGAAACATCAGAAAATTTGTGCAAAGATCGATGGCACAATGGAAGACACAGTTGCAGATCAATGGTGAGAGGCTGGGAGAGGTTAATATCAAGAGAGGAATATTTCAAGGAGATTCATTATCACCATTACTATTTGTTATTGCACTGTTTCCTCTGTCAACAATACTGAATAACTCAGGACATGGCTATCAAACATCAAAAACATCTGCCAGACTATCCCACCTCCTTTATATGGATGATCTGAAGCTGTATGGAAAAACATCATCTGAAATAGAATCGCTGCTCAACACTGTCCGTATATATAGCCAAGATATTGTAATGGAGTTTGGCTTGGACAAATGTGCCACACTTACTATCAAACAAGGAAAAATAGTGAAAACTGAAGGAATCAAGATGCCCCACGAAAATAACATTAAGAGTCTGGATGAGGAAGAGTACTACAAATACTTGGGTATCCTTCAAGCTGACAACATCAAGCACACTGAAGTCAAGAAAAAGATTAGAGGTGAATACATCAAGAGAGTGAAGAAGATCTTAAAGTCCAAACTCAATGGAGGAAATACCATAAAGGCAATCAACACCTGGGCAATCCCAGTCATTAGGTACACAGCTGGAATAGTGGACTGGACTCAAGCAGAACTAAAAGCAATGGATAGGCAGACCAGAAAAATAATGACAATGAATCATGCCCTTCATCCACGCAGTGACATTGATAGACTTTATCTACCAAGGCAAATAGGTGGGCGTGGAATGCTACAAGTACATCAGATGGTTGAAGAAGAAAAAATGGCTTTGGAAGAATATCTGAAGAACAATGATGAAGATGCACTGAAATTAACTGGCCTATAAGAAAGACCAAATGAAGAACAGAATAGAGGCATGGGAAGACAAAGCACTACATGGCCAATACATGAAAAAAATAGCTGGGAAAGCAGATAATAATAAAACCTGGCAATGGCTAAGAGCAGGAAAATTGAAGAAAGAGACCGAGGGACTAATTCTGGCTGCACAAGACCAAGCCTTAAGGACAAATGCATACAAAGTCAAAATTGAGAAGACAGCAACAGACAGTAAGTGCCGCCTATGCAAAGAAGCTGAAGAAACAGTGGACCACTTGGTAAGCTGTTGCAAGAAGATTGCACAAACTGATTACAAGCAGCGGCATGACAAAGTAGCAACAATGGTGCATTGGAAGATCTGCAAAAAATATCATTTGCCTGTAAGCAAAAACTGGTGGGATCATAAAATAGAGAAAGTCATAGAAAATGATAAAATTAAACTGCTCTGGGACTTCAGAATTCAAACAGACAAGCACCTGCAACATAACACCCCAGACTTAACAATTGTCGATAAGAAAGACAAAAAAGTCTGGATAGTGGACGTGGCAGTGCCTGGAGATAGCAGAATAGAAGAGAAAGAACTGGAGAAGATAACAAAATACAAAGACCTACAAATAGAAATAGAAAGACTGTGGCAAAAGCAAGCAAGGGTAGTACCAATAGTCATAGGCTCCTTGGGTGCAATCCCAAAACAACTGGAGCACCACTTGAACACCATTGGCATTGACAAATTCGCTATTAGTCAATTGCAAAAGGCGGCCTTATTAGGAACTGCTTCCATCCTGCGACGATATCTGTAATACCATCAAACATCCACATCTGCCTATCCCAGGTCCTGGGTAAGGACTCGATAGGTAGACAAAATGCCAAATCCAGTCTGAACATCTGGCTGACTGTGCGATGATCGATAATAATAATAATAATAATAATAATAATAATAATAATAATAATAATAATAATAATTATTATTATTATTATTATTATTATTAACCTGGAATTAAGGAGAAAGTTCCTAACAGTGAGGACAATTAACCAGTGGAACAGCTTGCCAGAAATCGTGGGCGCTCCATCACTGGAGGTTTTTAAGAAGAGACTGGACAGTCACTTTTCTGAGATGGTATAGGTTCTCCTGCTTGACCAGGGGGGGCTGGACTAGAAGATCTCCAGAGTCCCTTCCAGCTCTATTCTATTCTATTCTATTCTATTCTATTCTATTCTATTCTATTCTATTCTATTCTACTCTACTCTACTCTACTCTACTCTATTCTACTCTACTCTATTCTGCTCTAGCCTACTCTAGCCTACTCTAGCCTACTCTACTCTATTCTAAATATTCTATTCCTTTCCATGAAATATTTTTTTTTAAAAAAACCTTTAAAGTTCACGTTTCCTCCTCTTTAACAATAAACAAACATCAGAGAACCTGCTTAATTTTGCAACTTTTAATTCATAAGTTTCAACCAGATATTTCTATCAGGAAAGTAGTTAAAAAATATAATATGTTAGGAAGCTTCTTTAGCCACTTTCTCTAATATTATTGTGTTTTTATGTAACTTGTATTATAGTTTTTTCTCCCCTGAAATGACTTTATAGGAAAGAGTATTTAGAAACTTTTGCTTAAAGATAACGCATTTCTTTCTCTAAAACCAATTGGGAGCTGTCAGGTCCCCAAATGGAGATGCCAGGAATCATACTCATAAAGGATGAGGTGGAAACCAAAGAAACATCGCACTTTAGCCTAAGTTGGATGAGATAGTTTGTAATGGGATGAAACTACATTCCAAACTATTATTCACCTTTGCATTACTCAGAAAATATTTAATGATGCCTTAGAGATCTGTGCATTTTGAAGAACAGACTAGAAGGAAAATATTAGGACTTTTCATTCCTGTAATTGTTAGTCTGCTGTGAATACTCAGTGCGGCCATGTCCAGGAATGGTACTGCACTATCCTTTAATAGTAGCTTTAGGTATCACATCCAGAGCTTATGACGAAACCATTTGTAGCCTAGGCTCAATAGGGTAACCTCTCCTTCACCTTCAAAAGCTAGTAAAAAGTCTATGGGCCTGAGATGCAATTGATAAAGGAGAAAATTTGTAGCTCAGTGTTGAAATGAGGGGTCCTTGATGCTCCCTGAGCTTGGTTGTTTTCTTGAAGACATTTGGTCTGCAAGAAGGTCCGCAAGAAAACAACCAAACTCAGAAAGCACTGAAGGAAATTCAAAAGAGCCCCTTTATTCAAGTATCTCACTCCATTGGCTTTTAGACTGTCGGTTGTGAAAGCTGAGGTTAGTTGGATGGAATCAAGCTCAAATCCTGGAAGGTACTGAGACACAAATTTGCCTGTGCCAGCCCTTCCATGGGAACAGAATGGAAACGAGGTCTACTTTTCAGGTGTTTTGCATCTCATACAACCTGCCTATATACTGTATTCTGCAAAAGATGTGAGAATTTTATCCACCAATCAGAACCTGGTAGATATGACACACGTGTTATAGAATGCTAAGTCCTCTTCTCCATACCAGAGCTGAGAGGCTCTCGCAGTCCTTCTTTCATATAATATTGTATAATCTCAGCCGTTGGTGGTTTATTTAAATGACATGAGTAAATCAACCATATTTTAATGTGATGTGAGAGCTACCAGACTCAGGCAGGAGGAATCCAGACAATTCCTACATTGTTTCTTTTTTGTAGTCCAGATCTGGTGGTCCTAGTGATATACAAACCAGGCCATAACAGCTAGCAAGCAAAAATCCATTCAGGTTGACAGCAAGTCATTCAAAGATCTTCATTAAGTAGATCTAGATCAGTGTTTCTCAACCTTGACAATTTTAAGGCATGTGGACTTCAATTCCCAGAATTCCACAGCCAGCAATGCTGGCTGTGGAATTCTGGGAGTTGAAGTCCTCATGCCTTAAAATTGTCAAGGTTGAGAAACACTGATCTAGACTTACCTTCTGACTACTGCTACTCCATACTATAAACTCTGAACCGGGAAGTGTGTATGAAGGAACAAGCTTGATTCTTCCCTGCCTACCCCTAAGCTGGCCATCATCCAGTTAATATATGGGGAATTTGCTGGGCAGTTTTCAGCAAGTGCCCAGCCAGAATGGCCATTGCTTACAATCCTGGGAGGTTAAAATCCCAGACAGGAAAGGTGGATAGGTTGGGAAAAGCAGTTTAAGTTCATGTAAAATCCCCAATAAGAGCCCCCAACTTTCTAGCAAGTCATGAGTTGGCACCAGCCTCTTACCTATCTGAATGCCATTTTACAGTGCTTACTGAGTGAGCTGGTCTGAAAAAAGTTATCTCAGGAAACCAAAGATAAGTAAACTTAATTTTCTTTTTTGTTATTATTAAACAGAAACATAGGACCTTCAGGTTTTAAAAACAGGAGGAGGAGGAGGAGGAGGAGGAGGAAGAGGAGGAGGAGGAGGAGGAGGAGGAGGAGATCTGTCATTTTAATCATTAGCTAAAATGGAAGAGGAAAGAAAAGGGTAATACAATCAGCCCTCACTTATTCTAAGTCCTACGGCCAAGCAATTGCTTTAAAGTTTCAATTACCACATACAGAGGAGTTTCTGTTTGGAATGCAGCCACTTTTCTCAATTTAACTTCATTGCAAATACTTTTACAAGAAGGTGAGCAGAATTTGATCATAAGAAAATATCCTTTCATTGCTGATTTGGATTGAAAAATACATTGCATATACTATCTTTTTTTTTTTTTTTTACCTAAACACCGAATGAAAGATGTTATCCAAAACTGCAAACTTTTTTGGTTCTGTATCGTATTGTTATTTATTATGGAGTTTGTTGACAGTCCGCATTCTGCTACCAGATGTCTACTTTAGGTTAAAAAATGCTGAAAAGTGTTGCTTGAATCCTGAAAAGACCAGATACCAGGTGATGGGGTAGAAGATGACAATTGTGCTGCTTCTTCCCATGTAGAGCCCTATTAAGCATCTCCTGAGGGTCAAGGCCAAGACCAAATGATTGAGATGAAAGGGATCAATGAAAACCGAACAGAAACCCTTCAGCTGGCTGAAGCGTTCTGTTTTTCATGATGCATTATTTTCCCTTCCACCCACTGCACCATAGCCATTTCCCTTCAAGAGCAATTCCCAGCCCAAACTCTGAAGAAGAGGAAGGGGAAGTAAGATGGTAAATCACTTCCCTCAACTCCTTTCTGCTGGCTCTTCTTAGAATCTCAAACTCCCTGTAGGATTTCTGAAGACCAGGTTCTTGAAAATCCTTATTACGGTGTTGAACTGTGAAGGGGGAAGGTCACAGTCTAGCCACAGTCATGGAAACTCACAAATTATTGTAGTCTTCATCAGTCCCTCAATTTTTCTTTTTAAATATAATATAATATTTATTTATTTATTGTTATTATAAATCAATCAAAACAGAGAACACCTAACACTCCTTCCTATTTTCCACACAACTCAGTATTTGTGTGTGTATATATATATATATATCTTTGGTTATTCAGGTTTTCTCCTGCGTAAAATTGGAAGTGTCTTGGCGACGTTTCGACGAAGTCCCATTCGTCATCTTCAGGCTGGTGTTTTCAGCTTCGTGCTTCAAGGAGCAATGTGTGGTCTTATCTGTTTCTTCCTTTTAACTGCCAGCAAAGCCAAAAAATAGCAAGGCAGCCCACCATCTTAAATCCCCCTGCAACTCAGACTAACCTGAGCACAACAAAGCCCCCACCAACAGAACACTCCCCCATCCAATCAGAGCACAGCCAAAACCCCTAACCAATCAGAACACACCTCCACCCAATCAGAACACAGCCAAGCTCCCACTCAGTCAGTTCATACCTCCACTGGCAGTTAAAAGGAAGAAACAGCTAAGACCACACATTACTCCTCGAAGCATGAAGCTGAAAACACCAGCCTGAAGATGACGAATGGGACTTCGTTGAAACGTCGCCAAGACACTTCCAATTTTACGCGGGATAAAACCCGAATAACCAAAGACTAGATTCGAACCTGGGCTGCATGCATGTTAGGCAGCTGTATTAACCTCTAGGCCACAGGATCTTTCTCAGTTTGTCAGCTGTATCAGAGAGGGAAGAGACGGGGAGGAGATTTACCTTGAGTGTTGTTGTTTTTTTATGCACCCTGTCGGCCCAAATATGGGAGAAAGAAATCTTTCTTTTTCTATATATACACAGTATATATACATACATATATGTGTGTGTACACACACACACACACAAACACAAACACAAACACAAAAATACAATTGATTGATAAATCAAAATATCACCAATTCATTTTTACCCATTTCCAGCAAAAAGTCAAGGGTTTGCAGTCTTTTATATAAAAAGTCAAGGGTTTGCAGTCTTTTATATAAAAAAATGTTCCCTCTGTGATCCTCTCAACCCAGGCTACCTCACCTAGTTGTGGAGAATAAGAGCAGGTCTTGTACTGCACTTAGATAAAAACACACACTAAATAAAAGTGTGACTCACAGGTGGAATCCAATTCTTTATGTGTGACTCACAGATGGAATCCAAGTTGGACTGTTTCTTTAGAAGAATCCCAGATTTAGCATTTTACTAAACACACCTTGGACATTCATATGAGAAACATTATTAAACTACAAACCCAGTTTAATAAAGGCAGCTCTGTAAAATATAAAACAGTAACATCAGTGAAACAGCCTTGAGCTATATAAATGGAGTTGCTGAGACAGTTAAGAGTTTTCATAATCTCAGATATAATGTTTATTTGTTCAGGTACCAGTGCTCATGCCAATACAATTAAAATAACCTATCTTCCCTGGCAGTATTGTTGCACACTATAATGCTGGATGGCTAAAAGAAACAGCTAACTCAAACTTAACATCATCTTGACATCTCAGAAAAGATTGTAGCCAGTACAAGATAAATAGATTGTGAAATCTGGACTTATAGCAAGGATTTTGGGATCCCAGTAATAAACTGGTTGATCTATATGTATGCTCCCCTGTAGTAATTTTCAGCTCTAACACACCAATCTGTCTGTCTGTGTCACACAAAATTAAAAACAAGTTTTAATATATATGCATTTATAACATGACGGCCAGTTTGGTTTAGTGGTTAAGGAAGCAAGCTAGAAACCAGGAAACTGGGAGTTCTAGTCCCATCTTAGGCATTTGTAAATATAATGAAGGCAGGATATAAATAAAATAAAATATTGTAGGTGGGACTTTAATGTCTTTGGATTTATTTGTGTTTCAATCCAGATAAGAAAATTACAAGGCTGATACAACTGCATGCAATAATTTGAAAATCTTTCAGTGGCTTAAATAAAGTTGTATTATTTTGTTATAAACTTTAATATGTTTTTATTGTTATTAAAATACAGTTTACAGCATGGAAAATAGAAGAATAACATACTGGTATTTTATAATTCTTTAAAATAATTTTGCTTTTATGGATTGGCCTGTAAAATGTATCTCCTCTATTATGTTTATATAGCTCAGCTCAGGTAAATAGAGACTTACCAAGAACTTAAAAGCCCACATTCCACAGCAAATCTATAGACAAAATAAAATGGCAGCATTAAATAACAGGACTGTACTACTCAGGTGAAGAATTATATTTTTAGTCACCTGATATGCATGCTTTCTCTTACTTTCTTAAATATTTCTCCCTGATATTTACTCAGATTTTTGTGTGTGTGTGTGTGCAAGTGTGTGAAAATATTGAAAGATACCACTCCCCCACTTTGGTTCTGAAATGATAGGATTAAATTCTGCTAGCACAGATGCTGGGTAGATCTGGATTTACTGCTTGCCATTAATGACTGGCAAATATATCTAGTTTAATGAAGAGAAGGACGAGGGGGGACATGCCAGCAGTGTTCCAATATCTCAGGGGCTGCCACAAAGAAGAGGGAGTCAAGCTATTCTCCAAAGCGCCTGAAGGCAGGACAAGAAGCAATGGATGGAAACTAATCAAGGAGAGAAGCAACCTAGAACTCTGGAGGAATTTCCTGACAGAACAATTAACCAATGGAACAACCTGCCTCCAGAAGCGGTGAATGCTCCAACACTGGAAGTTTTTAAGAAGAGACTGGACAGCCATTTGTCTGAAATGGTATAGGGTTTCCTGCCTGAGCAGGGGGTTGGACTAGATGACCACTAAGGTCCCTTACAACTTTATTATTATTATTATTATCATTATTATTATTATTATTATTATTATTATTATTATTATTATATTCAAATTAAATAATCCTTTCAGAAAAATTGGAGCCAGAAAGCTAGAAGCTGGAGAAAATAGAAAGACAAAGACCCCACCCAAATGCTAAGGATAGGAAACATAACAGTTGTTAACATGCTACAATAATTATTTCAGTTCAGAGATTGGACTGTTATTCCAATTTGTTGGAAATCTGATTCAGAAGTAATGGAGAGGAATGAAGTAAGAAGATGCAACCAAGAGATAACCTATGAACCTTGGTTGATGAAGGCATTATAAACATGATTTAGAGATGACTCAAAGATGATCATAATATTGATATCACTTTTATCATATCTCAATACCAATGCAAGGACGTGATTCTTTTTCCCTTTCCCAGAATTTCCCCATACACATACAATAATTCCATTTTCCTTCCACAGGTCCAACTGCTGGGTACACTTATTCCCAGTATCTTTCTGAAGAAATGATGTGATTAAAAGCTGAAATAAAAGTAGGGGAGCATTTCAGTAATAGATGTATTAAAAGTATCACTCTCAAAATGTATGTTGCCCCTAAAAGGCAAAGAAAAGTATTGTGGGTGAGGAGACATCAACTTGGATGAATTCAGTGGGAATGTGTAGATGGCCTCATGTGGAAAATGAACTTATTACAACCATTATTAAAAATGTTGAGAAGATTGTGAGCTATAGGGAGAACATGATTTATGCTGCCTTCAAGGAAAGTGCCTGTTGAAATGTCCATAATCGCTCCTTGGACTGAAGGAAGAAACTTTGGACACTTAATATGTTCTTAGATTAAATTACCTGGATCATTGGGAAGAAAATGTGGTTGCTATTTTTGAGCAGAAGTCTATTTTGCTTCATGGAACTTTTCCAAATGGCTTTTATTTCTGGTGTTTTCATCATTCTTCTCTCACCCTCATGAACTGTTGCAGTTTTGATACTTACCTTTCCGCAGCAAATTTTCATTTGTTTGCTTTTCAAACCTTTCCCCGAGTGACATCCAACTTTACTCCCTCACTCAAATATTGATCCCTCAGGTCATTTAGCCAAAGTGACACTGAAGTCTTGTCACCGGTTCAGAACTATTGCAAAAAGCCATCAGCAAGGGTCAAAGAAACCCACATATAATAATCTGAGCAAGGTTGCCACATTGCCCATCACAGTGTGATTGAAACTGTCAAGGTCAAGCCAATCCCTGGGCACTGCTGATGCTGCAGATCATGGATGTAATTGACTATAAGCAAATCAAATTATGCAGGTCTTGATGATGCAACCATAAAGAGCCATGGTGGTGCAGTGGTTAGAATGCAGTGCTACAGGCTAACTCACTGCGCACTGCCAGGAATTCGATCCTGACCAGATCAAGGTTGACTCAGCCTTCCATCCTTCCGAGGTCAGTAAAATGAGGACCCGGTTTGTTGGGGGCAATAGGCTGGCTCTGTAAACCACTTAGAGAGGGCTGTAAAGCACTATGAAGCAGTATATAAGTCCAAGTGTTTTTGCTATAATATGTTACAGATGTTTGCAATCATATTTCTATCCTGACATAACTGAATGTGGGCCTCCACGCTTGCCTGACTTCAACTGTTCTGCTATTAATCCAGACATACACATAAATAGATATGAATGGACACAAGAAGACTAAGCTTAATCAGGATTACCTTCAGTGAGCTGGAAAGAGCAAGTGATTAGCAGTGCTACTTTCCTTTTTTTTTTTTAATAGCACAGGAAGTTTTGTAAACCCTGAATACTCAGATATTTGGCCCATCACGATTGTTGGATAAACTAAGTCAAACAAAGCTCTAACACACTGTTAAGATTTATTTAGTATAATATAATAAGGGAAAGCATGGCAACAAACAAACACAGAACTATGACCGATGTTCTGATTTACCATCAAAATGATATGCCAGTTTGCTGCTGGAAAAGCATCTACACATTTGTCTCATTGATTCTTAACAGAACAATTAGGCTGGCAAAAGTCTTTAGGCAGATAAATCAAGAGGAAGAAAAATTGATGGTTTGATCCAAATAAAACTCCCATAATGAAGTTCATTCAAATTAGAAAAGCTAGAAAGAGATAAATAAAAGATGCTATTCCAATAATGACATTAATGAGTTAACTGTTAAAAATTAATTATAGTATGGAATGTAGAAAAAGTTCCTATTGGTATAAATTAATATATAAAGACAAGAAAGCTCTTTCAGTGGAAAATGTTTAATAAATATACTAGCCAGTGCAATCAAAAAGCCATGTATTGTTTTCACCTTGGCACTAAGATATTGCTCTTTTAGTATCACTTGGATAAAACTAAAGTAAAACTTTCATTTATTTATCAGCAGTGCTTTTTTTGAAAAAAAAAAAGGTGCCAGAACTCACACACATCATACAACCCGCCTTGCCTACCCTACAAGGTTCCATCCAAAAAGGTGTCAGAACTCAGTTCTGGGCATTCTATGACACAAAAAAGCCCTGTTTATCAGGCTACAAGATATGCCAGGTGTGTTCTAGTGGTTTCGGGGTATGAATCAAAGTTTTGAGCATATGAATCAAGAATAAATGGAAGTCCAAATCTGCAACACTAAGCTTTCAGAAAGTGGTAAAACCAAGTTTTTATAGTGGACTTCAGCGAGTGATTATTGCCTTTGTATTAATAGTTCCACTTTAGCATTTAACTTGATTTGCATATTATGGTTGTTTTGGGGGCTTGATGAGTTGCCTTTGGGTTTATGATAGATATTTACATTTTATTATATGTTTTCTATTTTTGTAAGCAGTAGGCATTTTGAAGTGTTCAATGGTTATACATTACAACTCATTAAAAATAAAAATAAATCAAGTTCATTTCACTAGAGAAACTTGTACATTCAGACTCAAAAAATACGAGTTTCATGTCAAAAAAGCCAAGTTTTGGGACAAAAATCATTCAATTTCTCTTCCTGTTAATCTAAGTTTAAATGAAGTTGCTTCTCATATTTCTTCATGTTCCAAGCCTTTAAACCCTCCTCTATCAATTCATTTGTCAGATATTTCTGTAAAAGTAAATGGGAGGGAGGATAGAAAAGACAGATATTGATTGTCCTATTACCTGTTTAGATGTGAGGAGTAAGGAATGAAGGTGAAAGGATTAATATTTAGGGCAGATAATCAAGTTCATGTCCCATCAGATCCCCACTTGGAGCATTAAAAGTCTGGATAAACTAGAGTTTTGTAGTTGTTGTTGAAGTGAATTATTAACTCAGTTTAAGTAAAAAAAACCTTTGGCTTACTCTAAACCAATCTAATATGAAACTGGATAAAGTCACAAATAACTAATAAGCAAAACTACTGTTCTTTTCACTTTCTCCTTTCTTTATTCATCTTCATTAATATCTCGACTGATGTGAATATTTGTATTAACTTTTGCTTACTCTTAGCTTTTACACAAGGGTTAAAGATCTATTTCTATAAACCTAGTTAAACAAGGAACTAGAATAAATAAATACTTGGAGGCTTTCCTTAAGAAGGAACATTCCACTGGCAGAACTCTAGGAAGGAATAAATATTTCCCATGTTGGCTGTTAAAAGCTAAGGTATTAAAGAGAAACCCCTTAATTAGTTGCATAGGAATAATTTATATGGAAATGTTGGTTGATACACAACTAACATTCTGTCATTATTTAACAATGTAGTAAACATTCTAAAGCAACATTTTGTGACCAATTTTCTCTGCACCTGTATGAATGTATAATATTCAAAGGAAAGGAAAAAATATATCAGAATAAGAACTTATCCTTATAACGTTTGCTTGGAAGTCACAGGAGTGACCTTGACTGGATTCTCTCTCTCTCTCTCTCTCTCTCTCTCTCTCTCTCTCTCTCTCTCTCTCTCTTGCTATTTGCATTTTTTCCTCTTTGCACATAGTATTTCATTGTTGTTGTTTGATCAGCTTTTTAGATTAATCAATCTACAACGGCAGCCTATTAAATTCTAACATTCCATAGAATCATAAGATGACAATATGAGATGAGGTATGGATACTGTTCATCTGCCAGAGCAATTATGCTTAGGATCATCCAGTGCAGATTAGAGTCCTACATGACAATAAATGATGTCAGATGTTCAAACTTGCTTTAGTAAAGGCCAAGGAACATGAGACATTACTGCACATGAATGCTGAATAATTGAGAAATACAAAGAATACCCCCCAAAGTCAATATATGTTTAATTGATTATAAAAAGGCCTTCAATGGTGTTGATCACATCAAGCTGTGGAATATGCTCAGAAGAATGGAAATCCCAGAACATCTCATACTCCTCATGAAAAATGTAGATAGGTAGGAAGCCATAGTACATGCAGAACATGGTGAAACAGACTGGCTCAAGGTTGGCAAAGGAGTGACACAGGCCTGTATACTCTTTATTCAAAGTATATGCTGAATAGTTATTAAAGGAAGCTGGATTGGAAGGAGATGATGTGGTATTAAAATTGGAGAAAGAAACATCAGTACAGTAACTACTTGAAAGCCTATGACATTGCCTTGAAGGATCTGCATGTTCTAATAACAAAAGTCAAGGAGCATCATGAGAAAATGATAATAAAATGAAATATAAGGAAGACCAAACTAATAACAACAGGTGAAACAACCAATCTTAGAACTGACAGTGAAGATATTGAAAGGGTTGATAGCTTCTGCCTTTTAAGATCAACTATCTATTGTAAAGGAACAAGCAGTCAAGAAACTAGCACTTTGTAGACCAACTGTGAAAACCTTAGAAAAAGTATGCCATGATATGTACATACCCATAAAGATCAAATGTGTGCAAGCCATGATATTTCCTGTGACACTGTATGAAAGTGAAAATTGGACTTTGAAGACATGGGGTAGAAAGAGTATTGATGCATTTGAACTTTGGTGTTGGAGAACACTCCTGAGAATGCCATGGATAGCCAAGATAACAAATAAATGGATATTGAACAAATCAACTCAGAATTCTTACTGGAAGCCCAAATGATCAGGCTCAAATTATCCTACTTTGGACACATTTTGCAAAAACTCAGCTCTCTGGAGAAGGCTCTGCTGCTAGGAAAGGAGGAAAGAAAGAGAAAAAGAGGATGACCAGCAGCAAGATAGTTACAGTGGGAATGTGTGCACACCATCGGAGGACCTGAAAGACCAGGTCTTATATCCCTGAAAAAAATGGATTCACACATTTACATTCATTACTTATTGACCAAAATACCTTTCACTGATATAATTGTGAGTAGCATGCACTGTCAAAATAAGAGTGTTAGGAACACTGCAGAAATGATCTGAGCACCCAACAGCTAAGGCTGTGAGTCATGGAGAAAGGGGGGGGGGAAACTACTTGACTAATTGTTATTTGTGAAGCCAGCTCTGCAACATATTCCACTTGTTATCTTGAACTAAGTTTGCAACTGTAGTGAACAACTCTTCTTCCAAGTACTACTGGATTTGTAACATTCATTTGGTACAACAGTCTGCTTTTAGTGTAGTTTTATATTTTCTGTTTACTTGGTGGTCATGGCTTTTTATTTTTATATAGTGAAGTAGAGACACTGTTTAACAAAGCTCTTCTGTAACCTAGTCTTCATTTGAAAGAGGGAGTGCATGCCTATTATAGCAATAGGCACCATTGTGATCCATCTTTCCTATCATTTGACCTGCCAGCATTACTTTAGAGCAGGAGTAGGCAACCTTGGCTCTTTTATAACTCGTGGACTTCAACTCCCAGAATTCCTGAGCCAGCCAAGCTGGCTCAAGAATTCTGGGAGTTGAAGTCCACGAGTCATAAAAGAGCCAAGGTTGCCTACCCCTGCTTTAGAGCATCGAAGCTTTTCCTTTAAAGGCAGAGCTCCTATAAGCATATTTAGCTCAGGGAATAAAAGAAATGCTTGATAGATGAAGAAGTAAAATTGTGTCCTTTGATTGCCAACATCTCACAGAAACAGAAAACATAAGCATGTTGTGTTCTTGTTCTTTATAGGTCTAAAAATAGAAGTAACCAAAAAAGAAGGCTGTGCTTATAAGTTCCAGGAAAATAATTACGTGACCTTTTTTATTTTCTTTTGCACATTTATATTCCATATCTAATTTTAAATATATCTTGATAGTTAACCCTTTGCTTCCTCTATGGTAGTGATTCTTCATGTAGGGTTAGTAATAGTTCAAGTGAATAAGTTCTGTCACTAATTTCCATATGGCACATATTCATTGTTTTGTTTATTGCTCTTGGCATAGTGAGATCTGGTGATTTATCTTTACACAGATTTACACAGATTTATCTTTACTATTCAAAAGAAACAGACCTAACAAAAGAGGAGAGGGAATTGCATTACATATAAAACAATCTGTGACTAAATTAGTAGACCAGTGAAATGCTGTGGGCATAGTATACATAGACTTCAGCAAGGTATTCCACAAAGTAGACCACAACCTACTTCTTGGTAAAGAAGTTTGCAATCTTCTCTTGTGGAGAGATTAGGGGAGATTTCCATATTTGTAGAGGGAAATTTAGGTTAGTTTCCTGGGAATTCGAAGATCTAAATCAGGCAGGGAGCCTGTTTGAGTTGAGCAGATTCCCACTGCAAACATTTGCCACCATTGCATAAAATCACACTATCCTTTCCTGCTTTCCCCTACTACGTAGGTAACTTGAATGCCTGAATGAAAAACATGTATGTCAGTTTAGCTGCACAACAATAAGAGAGTTGGAAGTGACCTTGGATGTCTTCTAGTCTAACCACCTGCTCATTCAGGAGACCTTACCATTGCAAACAAGTGGCTGTCCAATCTCTTCTTAAAAACATCCACAACTTCTGAAGGCAAGCCACTGATCAATTGTTCTCATTGTCAGGAAATTTCTCCTTAGTTCTAGGTTGGTTCTCTCCTTGATTACTTTCCATTACTTCTTGTTCTGCCTTCAGGTTCTTTCTAGAGTATCAGCATTTTTTATATATATCATGGCAACCAGAATTGGATGCAATATTCCAAGTGTGGTCTTACTAAGACATTATAAAGTGGTACTAACACTTCATATTATCTTGATCTATTCCTTTTCAATGCAGCTTAGGACTGTGTTGACTTTTTTGGCGCTCAGCATATTGCTGGCTCATATTTAAGGATTCCAAAATCCCTCTCGCAGTTACAGTTATATTTGTGAATCTTTTTTGTCAGGAAGCAAATGCTAATGATGATTTTGGCTTCTGAGGAAAGCATGCCTGTTCCAAATTCTCCTCCTATAAGGCAGGCCTGTTATATTTACAAACATTCCAAATATCCCTATTAAATTATCCATACAAGGTGTGCACTTGCTTGATTTCTCACAAAACTGCCTTTAATCCATTTGCTTATCCTTTGCAAGAGAGCAACAATGTGTCTCTTGATTGCCAGATTCCTGACAAGTTGGTATGACTGGAGAGATGATGAATAATTTGGAAAGTTTTCCAAATGTTATGTAATGTACACAGTGGATAAGTAATTTCAATTGTACCAAAGACTCAAAGCAGTTCTAGACTGAAATAAACCATTTAGTTTAGTGTAGCTCCTTCTGATCTGGAGTGGATGTCCAAACTCTTCTACAAAGAGACCCTTCATAGCCTTTCTTTGTCTGGTTCCACAAGAGAAGATTGCAAACACCACTCCAAAGAAGACTGATGGATGGGAACAGAAGAAATTTACGTTTCCCTTCTTCTTAACAGACAAGCTTGCTTCTCCCAGTGTATACTAGCAAAGGGAAAGAGATGAAAATAGGTGATAGGAACCTTCCTTGCAAAGGGCTCTGCATCTGTTGTGAACAAAGTTGAATTAAATAATAAAGTGCATTAAATAATAATGAACTTCTTTTAAAAATGCATCAGAAAATCTTAATGTTCTTAGAAGGCAGGCATGATTCCACCGCATGCCATCTACAACTCAAAGACTGGCTGAAATTAAGCCACATAATATTTCTGGATGGATGCTCATGAGAATGGGAAGGAGGGGAGGAGATTATTATTATTTTTTTTAGTCCAAGAGCAAAAATTAATATTTGGGGGAGTTAGAGGCTGTAAAAAGAATGATGGTAGATTTGGAGGGAGGGTGAGATCTAGAAGGTTTATTTACTCCTTTGTAAACATGGTGTCTATTTTATGGCCTACATTTCAACTTCCATGTGTTTCTCAATTCCTAATGGTGGGAAACATCTCTGTCATTTTTCAGTAACCATTTCCTCCAGGACCCATGGGATCACAAAAAGGAGACTTAAAGAGAACACATCAAGCTGCTGGTTTTTGAACCGTTATATTTCCCTAATCTTTTTCTAAGCATGAAAAAAAAATCCTAGAAGAAACAATGGAAAACCAAGTACCAATTAAAAATGGAGGATGATTTCACCAGGTTGTCATGGTTCCGATAGATGAGACCAGTAAAAAGAGAATTCCAAGGCAAATGGTTTCCTTAAAGAACATATTTATTGGCTACAAAGTATCAGCATGATCAAAAGTGAAACCAAGACTGAAGTTCCCTCCCAAAGGTTACAAAGTTACAAAGTTGAATTTCCCACCCCAGTAATATGTCATTAATCACATTCCCCAATAAACTACTTTAATAGGTTTCTAATGGAAAGCTCAGTCCAGCAAAACCCCAGCAGCAATGACCTTGGTTCCCACAGGACAATTTATTGTTTTGTCTAACCTTAAAAGCACACATCCCTCCTCCCAACTGTGGCAACTGAAAACGAAGTTGCAGCTGTTATAGATTTCCTGGAATGAGAGATTCTACTGTAACAAAAATCACCCAGAACTATCTATAAAGAGTATCTATTAAGAAGAGAGGACACTATTTAGAAGCTCTGTTTCTAACTAATTCTCCTTTACAAATATTATCCAGATATTTTTTTTAAAAAAAATTCACATACTTACCTATATTGATGATTACATACTTAAAGATCACCTGCGTGACTATTTGCCAAACCTTATAATGCCATCTGCCTCACTTCCATCATTCCTTCTGATTGCAGATCAATACTGTGATGTACTACTTAAATTAGCCTTCTTCAATCTGGTCCTCTCCAGATGTGTGAATTTCACACATCTGCAAAGCTTGAAAAAGGCTGATTTAAAAGCATGCCTTTTTTAAAGTAGTAAATCATAATAATGAGAAGATCTGGTTTAAATAATAGTTGGCACTTCTACATAAGGAATCCAATTAAATGAAAGCTAATTTCTTCACCCCAGTTTACCCTTGGGTAAAAGTCAATAGTGAAAAATTTTCTCCAGTGACAGAAATATATTGTTAGCAAGGAAGGGGGGAGGACAATAAAGATAAATAATCCTATGTAATAAATATACTCATATTCAGTTTTTATACTAGCCTCATGTCTGCTCTACAAATTCTTATGCAATCTGACTTCCAAGGAACTGGAACACACAAACACACATACAAAAAAACGTAAGATGTCATAATGTCAAGGAAAGTTGCTCACAGAGTTTTGAGGGTTCTTTAATGGAAAAATGCTAGACTTTTCAATATATGTCAACAAATTAAATTCTGAGTCAGTTGACAATCATCACACTGGAAATGTCTACATTAATGATTATATTAAATGATTATATTAAAAGGCAGTGAATATATAATGTTGTAAATTATAATATATCCAGAAAATATTATGAATAGTCTCTCTTTCCATTATAATGTAACCAGAGGAAGCTTTACCATTAAACATCTAAATAGGCCTTCCTGCCCCAACACCTTTCCTAACTCATGTCTTGTGTTCTTTTTCATCATATATTAAGGTCTCAAAGAAAGTTATTAATGAGGGTCAAACAGACTAATTTAAACAAGGTTGAAATATCCCAGCCTTATTTCTTCACTTCCCATCCAAGCTCTACTTAAGCATTCTAGAAAGGAATGCTGCAAAAATCTAGATGACCATTAGATGCCAGCAAACAGCTATAACTCAACTGGTCTTCCTAATCTTTTCAGGTTAAATATCTCAGCTCTGGCCCATGCTCACATTGAAAAGCTAATAGCAGATTTCACAAGATCCAAAGCCATCTTTTATTTAATGCCTCTAGAAAGCATTGTGTAATAATATTTCTTTGAAAATTCACCATAAAAAAAACAAATCCTTGAATAACTGCCATACATATAAAAAAAAACATTTGGACATCCCTGTGTTTTCTTATTTCCAGAAACTATATATCAAAAATGATCTGAGCTAATAAGTACTTTATAACTTGGAAGAGCTGCTATAAAATTCTTTGGTGCTGATGCTAATTAACACCAAGTCTTTTAATGAGAGATGATTTAGTCTATGAGGTTGGAAAAGATTAATTTGTTTTACTTTTTTGTAATTTAAATCTGTTTTTAAACTTGAATGTTTGTGTGTTTTGTCTTGCTGTAAGAGGATCAGAATCACCTTGAACCGTGAGATGGATAGTAAATAAATTTGATAAATAAATAAAAGATCAAAATTTATATTATATTATGCCTTCAAACTTGGTATCTATAGAAAATGCACAAGGTGTATTTGGTGCAAAATTTTAATGTAATTTACTTAATTTCAGTGCCAACTCCAGTATTATTCTGGGAGGCTCACAATACAAAAGATAAAATGTACCATAACTTAGAAAAAAAAATGAAAATCAAAATGGCGAATCTGACCAACAATATACAAAACATATATACAAACACAAGGATTTCTGTCCACTGGAAACTGCCAGATCTTGAAGGCAGTCTGGAATACCATGAAACTGACAGCTAGCTCAATTTTAGAAGAAACTTCATTCCATAATCCAACTTGGGAAGGCTTGCTGAATACTGTAAAGCAGGATGTCCAATTTTGGTGACTTTAAGATCTGTGGACTTCAATTCTTAGAATTCCCCAGCCAGCCATGTTGGCTGGAGAATTCTGGGAGTTGAAGTCCTTAAGTCTTAAAGTTCCCAAGATTGGACAACCCTGCTGTAAAGTAATCCAAAACTTTGACTTCCACATTTTAGCACAATTGAACTACTGCTTTTCCAACATTAGCTGGATGTGGAATTTAAAAAGTGGCTCCGCACAGCAATTAAAATAATGCTTTGCTACCCAGAAATGTTTGTTCCCATGGCAAAGATCATTTTGTAATACATGCTTATAAGTACATTTCATTTAGCAGATGTCCTTTCCAAAGTTAATTAAGAGTATTGGCTTTCCTGTTTGCAGATCTGGTCCATCTTATTTATTTTATTATTGATGATTGATTATATTGACTTATTTTTGTTGACCACAGCTGGGAGATTAGAAATTAATAACCTCTTAATTGCTCCAAGGCTCACTTTCTTCACCTATTCAGATGGGAGTGACTTAATTATTGGTTTCCTTGTATTATATTTTTGCTGAATTTTTCCACAGTGAAAATATGACAGTTTTACTATTTAAGAAACACTGAAAAGAGAAACACAGACAATTATGGTGCATTTTAGAGCTAAAGGAGAGTTCAACATTACTCCAACTTTAATCAAGATGAACACATCTGTGTGTACAAGCAACACAAAAGAAATAAGAGCAATTAGTCATCCCTCATGGGAATCCAGACTATCATAAGGAAACCTGGAGAGTATATTCAAGGACTCAAGGTGAAATTCAACGGTGGCACTTCAATTTTAATAAAGACGAAGAAATAAAATGAGCAGGTGATCTACACTAGATAAGAACACTGAAAATCCTCAACAGTACTTTGGCTTCTATTGCAATTGCAAAAAAGAAGAAAACCACACACAAACCAAAATCAGGAGGGCAGTATCAGAAATAGTTGACAGTGGGTGCTTCTAGACCGAGATCACCAACCCCTGGTTTATGGCCTGGTGTTGGGCCGCAGCCTGTTCAGAACTGAGCTACAGAAGTAATGGGCAAACATGCACAAAACTATCCCCTCTCCTCCTCCCTGCCCATGCCGCCACCCCCACCAGTCCGCCAAGCTGGAAAGATTAGGGTTCTAGACTGGTAGCTTCTTGAAGTATCAGTCAAAAAGCCATTGTAAAGCTAGCTGGCTTTTCTCTCTCCCTTAACCATTTTAAATAAAATTAAAAGATAAGATAAAAATAAAATAAAATAAAAATATACTGAAACAATGGCAAAGAAACATAGGAGAATTTCAAATGGAAAAGGTCAGTGTCTAGATCTCCTATAAATTTCTGATTGATTGCATAATAAAACTCCATGTTCAATATTCAAAAGCATCATCTGGTTTCTTTGTTAAAAAAGTTAAGTTAAATAAAATGGCAATTTTTATGGAAATCATCTTGTCTGGACAGCAAATGTTTTCTAATTTCTTTGTTTAAGGAGTTTTCATCCATTTTAACTCTATGTCAACGCTGCTAACATCGGATGTTCTTGCTTTGACAACAGATGGAAATGTAACCATCTTTTCTCTATCGCTTTTAGAGTTCGTTGATGCTGGGAGGGGGAATGTGGCTGAGAGTCCAGCTAGTCATAACAATAATAACTCAGGTGTGGGAATCCAAGGTTATTGTGCCCAGAGTTGATAAAGATTTGATGGGCTGGAGAGCTGGGGAGAAAGCCCATGCTTCAAGCTAATTGGGAAATGTGATTTATGACTGTTAATTGGAGGAGGGACTTGTGCTTTACTACTTTGTGCCAAGGGGAGGGGAATTCAGTTTTTGGCTTTAACTATGTAGTACCAATACTTTGTTTCTCAAATAAAAGATTCTTTAAGGTAAACAATGCCTCAAATTTCTTTTGAAGAGTTTCATCTGTCGGAACCATGACACTCTAATGCAAGATTTTAATCCAAGTCTTGGTTTTGATGGTAGAATCAAGTCTGAATCACCTACACTACTTCCGAGAGCTAAAAAACCAAAAAAACTCTAAAAGGAGAATCCTGCAGGCCCTTCCGTTCTTGCTCTATCGAAACCATCACTTCTTTTCTTCCTTAATGGAGAAAGAACAATTGTGGCTCTCCAAGACTAGAAAAGAAAATATTTTTTATTGATCCCTTTCTCTGCCTTTCCATACTATACATTGCCTTTTCCTGTTTCATTTCACAAGTTCTCTCTCTATGTTCTGAAGAACAGGAGGGAAATGAAGAAGAGAGTTGTTGATGCTTGGACTAAGCAGTAGCATCTCCAAGCCATCTCAACCTGTTTAGTTTAATTGGAACAATATTTCACAATTTGTGTATCTGGAGGGAGAGGATGGAAAACAAGGATTGCCTAAGAAAATTTGCCCATTTTATGTCTGCTTCTACATAATAGAAAAATAGCATCTTTCTCTATTCTGTATTGTAGAGATATCAAGCTACAAATGAATCATTTTCTAATATATATATATTTTATTTTGCAGACCCTGTTATGACTCACACAGATGTCAAGTACTATTAATTGAAGAACAATTAATGATTATCTTGGCTGGGGATGGTGGAATTCTCCCAAAATTGACAGACCGGATGAGACTGCTATATGTATTGAAAGATAGAGCTTTCTCTAATTGAAGATGTTCTACAGATTAGCCTTCCGTTTACCAATAGATCCACAAGATTCCATCTCTAGAAAGGCAGGCAGCAAGGACAATAAAGGAGGAAACTTGTCCAACCATAGAAAATTCTAATGGTCTTAAATGACTGAGAATCTTCACCTCACATCAAGGTCAGTGTTAACTACCATCTGAAATTGGCATTTCAAAGAATAATTCCCCACGGAGAGGTCAGATAGCAAATCTTAAGAATTGCATTATTATCTTACATTCTTAAGAATCATTTCAAGTTTCAGCAGGTTCAAGGTATGGTTTCTGATGCAAAGGGCCACCAATCCAATAGCAATTAGCACTTAGATTTATATACCACTTCACAGTGCTTTACAGCCCTCTCTAAACGGTTTACAGAATCAGCCTATTGCTCCCCCAATCTGGGTCCTCATTTTACTGACCTCAGAAGGATGGAAGGCTGAGTCAAACTTGAGCTGGAGAGGATTAAACTCTAGTGAGGATTGAACTCCTGCAATACTGCATTCTAACCACTGTGCCACCATGGCTCCAATCCAAGCTACCATGAAAGAACTTTTTTACTTTTGAGATAGTCAAATATCATGAAAGAAAGATACTTAAGCCAAGGGATGGGAAGGGCAAATTATGAACATAACATTGTGCTGTCATGAATTCAGTTCCATTCCTTTTCTATATGTGTTATGATGTTCCATGCACATACAAAAGGGGAGGAATTTGCACCACAATGGCATAACAGTGCTCTTATCATTTCAGCGAAAGAGTTCCATTTTGAAGGTGTGTCTGTGCATTAGAGAGTTATCTTCCCAAACTGTAATGTAAAACATAAAAGGCAGTTGTGTTTATGTGCTTACATGAGGATGAGAGAAACGACCTTGTTATGTTAGGTCAGTGACTAAGCAGAATAAGATAAGGAACATATGGTGTTTTAAATGGTATCTTACATAAATAACTGAACTGGAAAAATGCACCCCTCAAGTGACAGGCTGAGAAAAGTCCATTTTATTTGATTTTGCAGATGTAGAGAAATTCTTCCCCGAATTCAGTTCTTTAGTGGTTCACTACCTTGGTGGTATGAATTAGAAGCACAGTTGTCCTTTTATCTGCTTTTCTCCAGGAAATACGGAGGATGCAAATGACACCTCTCCTATCCAGTAAAAGCAACTATAGCAAATTCCTCATTTTACTTTTTCATCAGGAGAAACAGGTGAAGTTGAAAACTGTAAGATGGGTCCGAGCAGTTACAGCTGGCAAAATGTTTATAGAGTAAGCCAAACAACTTAGGTCATTCGCAACCATGGGATTTGGATTTATTCTGAGATAAATTCTGAACACACAGTTAAAATGTCAAGTTGTTGCAAAAAGAAAAAGAAAAAAAGAGTGCCCTATGTTGAGGCAAATTTGATAAAGCTGTATAAGTCAGTGAATCTTTCTTATGTGTGAAATGGTGATGTGATCAGGTATAAGAATGCTCCACAATCAATAGCAATAACTTAGACTTATATACAGCTCCATGTGCTTTACAGCACTCTCTGGGTGTATTGCCCCCAACAATTTAGGTCTTTATTTTACCAAACTCAGAAGCTAGGAGGCTAAGTCAACCTAGAGCCCCTCCAAGATCGAACTCCAGGCTTTGGGCAGAGCTTGCCTGCAACACGGCACTCTAACCACTGCATTTTACATTCCAGTAATAAATAATGCATTTCCTGGACAGAGTATTTTTAATATGAATTAATGAAATGCTGAAAATCTTCTTCCATCTTTCTATCATTTCTTGATTGTAGCACTAAACATCTAGCATTAAGCTTATTCCCCTCAGAGCCTTATGCCAGAATTTGGATTACTGACTTCTTGGCTAATGGATCTTTCAACACAAATTAGACTTATACGGCTCTGTTTTCCCTGTGGGAATTATTGCTGGGTTGCGATCAGCTCATTTGTTTCCTTTATCTATTATTTATATTTCAAAAACATTCTCTTTCCGATTTTCTGCTTTAAAATTGTACTGTTATTCCTGGCATCAACAAAACATTTTATTATTTGATATCAGAAATAATCAATAACCGTAAGTTGTTGGAGCTAGTGGGTTGCAAAAAACATATGTTATGTTGTGTCCTGAGCCTGCAAATGCAGGCTCAGGATGTTGCAAGGGTCCCGGGCTTTGCAGAAGCTGCCCGGGACCAGACTGAGTGGCGCCGGCTTGCGCACATGCACAAGGCGGGAAAAGTGCCTGCTTTCTGTTGCCATTGTGTCCGGGGTTCTGGGAGTATAAAAGGAGGCCTGCGTGCCTTTGCTCGTTGTTGGAGTTTTGACTGAAAGCACAATAAAGAGTTGTTCTGTAGAAATGATCTTCCTTATTCACCATCGCTTCGAGGACTTAACACTGGCGACAAAGGTGGGATTCTTCACAAGATAATCAGAAGGGTACTGTAAAGACTCACCCAAAGAAGTCCTGAAGAGGGAAAATGGCATTAAAGTCAGCATTCGTCCTGCCAGTACAGCGTTGCTGGAGGGTGAGTTTGGCTGAAAGACCCTTTCCCTGGATGAAGCGAGTGGTGAAGTGCAAGCTACAATGGCAAAGATCGGCCGTTTATCAGAGTTCGACGTCTCATACCCGGAAAGATGGGAATCATACGTTGCGCGGGTGGAGAACTATTTCAGAATCAACCAAATTCGAGAAGATGGGTTGAAGGCTGCCACCTTGTTGTGTGCCTGTGGACAGGAAACTTTTGAGATTGTAGAAAATCTAGTGGCCCCTGCCTCTCTGGAAGGTGTAACGTACACTGATTTAAAGAAGCTTCTGAAAGAGCATTTCCAGACCAAGTTGTCCATCATTGCCTGGAGGCACACATTTGAACAAAGGGATCAGAAGGCAGGTGAATCCGCTAAGGACTTTAGTGCAGCCTTGAGACGAGCAGCCAGACCGTGTGAGTTTAAAGATTTGGAAGAAAGGCTGCGCGATCGTTTGGTATGCAGGTTAAGGAACAGAGACTTACAGCAAAAGATCTTCGCTAAGGAAGATGTCTCTTTCCAAGCTGGTCTGCGAGAGGTTACAGCAGAGGAAGCAGCAGGCGGGGCAATTAAGAATATGCGGCCCACCAGAAGCTCTCCGGAGACCGTCACCATCCACCAGGAGAACATGTGAGAAGAGTCGGAAGAAGTTCCTGAAGATGAGGTAGACAAGCTTTACCAGGCAGCCGGAAGGAGACAGAAGGAACACACAGAAAAGGCATCAACAGCCCTTCAATGCTTCGGGTGCGGAGGATGCCACAAACGAGCAGACTTCAGGTTCTGTTCCGCCATTTGCAGGGCATTCGGTAGGCAAGGCCACATCGCATCTGTCTGTTTGGGTCGTCAGAAGGTACAATCTAGAGAAGAATTGCATCTGAAAGGTACCAGGGTCCCCAGACAAAATAGGGTGGGTTTCTGCACAACACGCAGAAGTGTTCTAAGGACAGGGACACATAAAGCCCTAAAGAAGAAGCTGTCCCTTAAAGTAAGGCTGCATGGGGTTCCTTTATCCATGGAATTGGACATGGTGTCTGCTTTCTCCATAATTTCCCTCAACACATTCAGGAAGATTTGTAGCAGCAGTGGCCTTCGAGTTAAACTCAGGCCATCCAATGTGATACTTACAGACTTTCAGAATTCTAAGGTGTCTGTTAAGGGGAGGCTATCCTTAAGGTACAGTACAAGGATTTTGAGGGTCCCTTAGATGTGTTGGTTGTTGGGGGTGAACATACGAGTCTTATTGGGCTCGATTGGTTTGAGGCTCTGGGAATCCAGGTCACGGGGCTGCACCATTTGCAAATGTTAAGTCTTGCGGAAGTCTGCAAGTAATTTGCAGATGTGTTTAGTTCTGAGCTTGGATCCTATAAGGGGCCTCCAGTTTCATTACAATTAGATCCTTCCATAACACCCATTAGGGTTAAGCCTAGGAGGGTACCTTTTGCCCTCAAAGGTAAGATTGATGCTGAACTGGACAAATTGCTCCAGCAGGGCATTTTAGAACCTGTAGATTCTAGTCTTTTAAAGTAAAGAGATTGCAATTTGGGGTGAACGTAGGCCCTGGCATATTCCAAAGCGTCATGGAGAACACACTGAGGGGTATTCCTGGAGTCTGCCCATATTTTGATGATGTCCTCACTGCAGGGGAATCATCTCAAAACTTGGCAGAGAGATTAAGGGCTGTTTTGCTTTGTTTTTTTTATTTTTATTTTAGACCAACAAAACAAAACAAAACACAACAAAACATTACACACATACACACGTAATATATCCTTTTTTGTTAACAGCAATTTGTAACAGTACTCTTCTATTATTTACATTTCCCCCCTCATTCTTCTTTGAAATATTTGTCCTTATTGCCCCATTGTTTCTTATTTACGTCTTACTTCTTTCATATTCTACTACTTACTAGGAATAATTCATATTATTATTATTATACATTATTATACACATATCGCCTCTACCAACACCTCATTTTAAATTTCCAACATTATTCATTGTAGTAACTCTCGTATTTTTTATAAGACTCGACCAGGATTCCATCTAGGCCTGGTGATCATACAAATATTCTCATAGTCCAAATCCACTAGCTTCTTATATACCTTATTTTTTTAAAAAAGATTCACGTTAATTATTATTTAGTGCATATACTGTTTTTACTCTATCTAATACTATTTCCAACATTAAAATTCACCCCTTTTCATCCAAGTATATTGATTTTATTTTATTTTTTCTTTGTCATATATAATAATTCCTCCTTTCTTGTTTTATGCTAATATTGTGTATAATGTTTCTAAATTTTACCTTCTCTAGTAATTTTCTATAATCCTATTTTATATAAACTTCCTAAAGATACATCACATCTACATCCAATTTCCTTAAATTGTTAAATGTTTAAACTCTTTTTCTTGACATATTTAATCCATTAATGTTTACAGAAAAAAGCTTAATTACGTCTCCCATTTTTAACTTGATCTATTTTTTTGTTTTTATTTTGTTTTATGCTTCTTGTCTCTATAAGTCTTCCTTTTGCTTCTCTTTCTAACCTTTCTCTTTCTTGTAACTTTTGTATTTCTCACTCTCGATCAACTTCCTCTAATAAATCTTCATCCTAACTTTTACTCTCAGCTCTTCCCTACTTTCTTGTTCTTCTCCTTGTGAAAAGTAACTCTCATAAAAGTCCTGTGCTTTTTCAAGTGTATCTATCTTGTATTTTTTCCCCTGCCAAGTTAAAAGTATGCCTTCAGGTATTAACCAACGAAACATGACTTTATATTTAATTAATTGAGTCGTTAAAAATTGGTATTCTCGTCTCTGATTTCGTATACTATGTGGTATTTGTTTTAATACAATTATTTCTTTACGCTTATATATTATTGGTTCGTCTCTTGTTTTTTTATATATTTCATTCCTTATTGATCTTCTAGTAAACCTTATATGGACCTCTCTCGCCAATCTATGCCTTCGTGCATAATTTGTATATACTCTATATATTTCATCTATGTCTCTTTTTACTTCCAAATTTTTTTGCCTAAAATCTCCACCAACATCTCTGCCATCTTTTCTCCCAAATCTTCCTCCTTTTCCTCTACAATATTTTGAAATCTTAGAAAGAACGAAGCTTTGTTCATTTCCAGAAAAGCAATAGATTCAGTCAACTCCCTATTTGCCCGCTCAGATTTCTGTATCATCCTTTCTATTTTACTATCAATAAGCTCCATTTTTGTTCGACTTTTTGAATTCTTTGTTCATTTTCCATCATTGTTTGTTGTATATTACCTATCTTATCATTCATATTTTTAATTTCATCTCTCATTTTTCCAATATCATTCTTAATTTCTTTATGATGTATTTTCATTTCTTCATGATTATTTGCTATTAACTCTTGGGTCATCATCATTGTTTCTTGAATCGTTTGTAGTGTTTTCTGCAAACTCTGTGGGTTCCTTGCCAATTCTACTTTTTCTTTCCCCAACATGATTCTTTGGCCTGAAGGAGAGGCCGTTGTAATTGTGGGATTTGTAACTATTTTTTTGCTAACTTTAGTTGTAGTTACAGTACTTGTCATTTTTATTACTTGAATAATATTTCTCCATAAAGAATAAAGAATATATATAATAAAGAATATATATAATACTTCTAACTATAAATCAATATATATGACTATAATATCATTGTATAACATTAACGTTAACAACTAAAATTACAAGTAAAGATGTACCTTTCCTTATCCCACTATTTATCTAGTACACTTTATAATATTCTATAACACTATACACAATACATATACATATACTATTCTCTAAGTATTGTCACCACTCTGAATTTCATTCATTATCACTCTTACTTGAATAGTCGCCTGTTTATATTTCTCTACTATGCTATGATTACTTTTCCACTTCTATTTAGTTCAATTACTCAATTACACTTATTTCTATTTCATTAATACAATTCATTTACTTCATTACTTTTAATACATAACACCCATTAGGGTTAAGCCTAGGAGGGTACCTTTTGCCCTCAAAGGCAAGACTGATGCTGAACTGGACAAATTGCTCCAGCAGGGCATTTTAGAATCTGTAGATTCTAGTCCTTGGGAAACCCCCATAGTAAAGCCTCTTAAGGCTAATGGGGACATACGTATATGTGCAGACTACAAGTGCACACTAAACAAGGCACTGCAGCAACACGCTTATCCAATACCTGTAGTGAGTCACATTCTGGCTTCCCTAAAGGGGGGGGCGCATTTTTGCAAAACTTAACCTGGCAGTTCCTATTGCCTGTTGATGAGGCAGCTGCTGAGGCTCAGACAATTGTAACCCATAGAGGGGCTTTTAAAGTAAAGAGATTGCAGTTTGGGGTGAATGTAGCCCCTAGCATATTCCAAAGCGTCACGGAGATCACACTGAGGGATATTCCTGGAGTCTGCCCATATTTTGATGATGTCCTCACTGCAGGGGAATCATCTCAAAACTTGGCAGAGAGATTAAGGGCTGTTTTGCTTTGTTTTAGAAGACCAGGCCTTAAGTTTAAAAAGGACAAGAGTAAGATAGGAGTCAATTCTACTGACTTTTTGGGATTCAGGATAGATGCTCAAGGAATTCACCCTTCTGAAGCTAAATTGAAGGCCATTCAGCAGGCCCCAAGCCCTAAGTCTAAGGGTGAACTACAAGCCTTTTTGGGGTTTTTAAACTTTTATCATGCATTTCTGCCACATAAAGCTGCAATAGCTGAGCCCTTGCATAGGCTCTTAGACAAACAAGCCTGTTGGCAGTGGACTAAGGTCCATGAAAAAAGTTTCAATGAGGTTAAAGCCTTGCTTACTTCTAATGCTGTACTAGCTCACTTCAATGAGCAACTACCTGTTTGCATCGCCTGCGATGCTTCTCCATATGGAGTAGGGGCAGTTCTTAGCCATCTGATGGCTGATGGGACACAGGTCCCTGTGGCTTATTATTCCAGAACCCTGTCTTCTGCAGAGTGTAATTACGCTCAGATTGATAGGGAAGCGCTGGTCATTGTGGCTGGCATTAAGAAGTTTCATGATTTCACATACGGCCGCCACTTCATGGTCTACACTGACCATAAGCCACTGCTGGGGTTGTTTACCACTACCAAACAAACTCCACATATCTTGTCTCCTCGTATGCTGCGTTGGTCCATTTTTTTGTCAGCATATGACTACTCATTGATTCACAAACCTGGAAAGGAAATGGGTCATGCAGATGCCCTGAGTAGATTACCACTGCCAACACTGGAGCCTGATCCTGCTCCAGCCGTTAACATTCTATCCATTCAAGTGCTGCCTGAGTCTCCCCTCAATGCTAGGGATGTGGCTGCAGAAACTGCCACTGATCACACACTTACACGGCTGTTGACGTGGATGTTGTCAGGTTGGCCTGACACGTGCCCTGGTACTGAGTTCCAGAGGTTCTGGCATAAGAGGCATGAGTTGTCCACTTCCAAGGGTTGCCTGTTATGGGGAAGTAGGGTAGTAAATCCCTGCCTCATTGAGGTCTAGAATCTTAATCTCTCTATATGAGGGACACCCTGGGATAGACAGGATGAAAGCGCTTGCGCGCAGCCATTTGTGGTGGCCTGGCCTTGATAAAGCCATTGAGGCCCAGGTGCATGGGTGCCATGTGTGCCAACAGTCCCAGCCTGAAATGCCTCAGGCCCCAGTTCATAGGTGGGAGGAAACTCAAACCCCATGGTCTAGGGTACATATAGATTACGCTGGGCCCTTTCAGGGGCAATTCTTCCTGGTTGTTGTTGATAGCCATTCCAAGTAGCTAGAGGTTGTTTCTGTGACCTCCACTACTACTGCCAAGACTATCCAAGTGCTGAGAGGTATTTTTGCAGCTCATGGCCTTCCAGATGTTCTGGTTTCAGATAATGGTCCTCAATTCACTTCTTCTGAGTTCCAGGCTTTTCTTCAGGCCAACCTGATCCACCATGCAACTTCAGCTCCCTTCCACCCATCCACCAACGGAATGGCTGAGCGTATGGTGCGAGGATGCCCTCAAGTAACTGACGTATGGTGACTGGCATCACAGGTTAGCAGACTTTCTTCTTGCACATCACACCACACCTTGCACATCCATCGGGAACAGCCCTGCTGAACTCCGCTGGGGTTGCCGGCTCATTACTAAGCTGGACAGACTGCATCCTGACTGGGTGGCGTCTCAGGTGCCACATCCACAAGCACCAAGGTGGCTTCATGTGGGTGATCCGGTCTGGACTCGGAACTATGGGCCTGGTCATCTCTGGGTACCAGCTGTGGTCTGCAAGGTCTCTGGACCTTTGTCCTATGAAGTGTCCATGGAAGACGGCTGCGTTCTTTGGCGACACGTAAATCAGCTGCGCGCAAGGCTGGATCTTCACGCTTCCGCTCCTGGCTCTGCTCTGGGGGGGAGAGGAAGGCTATAGAGTGCATTCTGAAGTTCAATGTCAGCGGCCATTACTGGCCGCTGAGGAGGCCATTGGTGCCTCATCTCAAGATTTCGCAAGTACTCCGAACAGGAAGTCATGGGGCAGGGGGTCATCCCACATACCCATACTTACTCCAGCCAGGGAGTCACACCAGGAGTATCCACATTATTCACCCATAGCTAGCAATACTTCAGACAGGGAGACTGACTGGGGGTATCCACATAACTCACATCCTGCAAGAGAACTGGCAACACAGCATGGGAGCAGGCCAAATTCCGCAATTGCTCCCAGAAGGAAGTCCTCTGTAAGGAGGGCAAACAGAGAGGCTATTCCTGATTCTGGTACCTCAGGCATGGCCTTGGGGTCCATTGGATACTGGGGCCCTGTAGCCACCCCTGCCTCTCCATCTGCTGACCTTGGGTTCGAGGGACAATGCTCCCAAGAATGGTCCATTGTGGATCTGGGGAATACCACCTCTCCAAGGGATTCTGGTTTGAGCTCAGAGGGCCCAGCCAGCCAGCAGAGGGTGGGTCAACCAGGTACATGGGGCAGCCAAGCTCTGACCTACTGAGCCTGGCAGGCGAGCAGGTAGGTCAGGCAACAACACCAGGATCTCCTGAGGCTAGTGGGCAGCAATGTCCTGGCTCACCCAGCCTGGTGGGCAAGGAAAGGGAACAAGCAAACTCTCCCAGTCCAAGGAGGTCGCAAAGGGCCAAGTGCCCTCCCAAATATCTTTCAGACTTTGTGAAGTTGCTGTCCAGCTACAAGGGGTACTACCCTTAAGGTTATTAGTTACTAATGTATTTTGTTTTACTTATGATTTTGGATGTCTTTGTTGACAAAACAAGGATAGGAATTTGTGGGTGGAGGCAACCTCAGGCACTCCCTTCCATGCTTGACTGTAAGGAAGTTGACACTCTTCCCAAAAAGAAGAATACTGAAGGTGTCAGGATTGTTCCAAGCTAGGGGGGAGGGGTGTTGTGTCCTGAGCCTGAAAATGCAGGCTCGGGATGTTGCAAGGGTCCCGGGCTTTGCAGAAGCTGCCCGGGACCAGACTGAGTGGCGCCGGCTTGCGCACATGCACAAGGCGGGAAAAGTGCCTGCTTTCTGTTGCCATTGTGTCCGGGGACCTGGGAGTATAAAAGGAGGCCTGCGTGCCTTTGCTCGTTGTTGGAGTTTTGACTGAAAGCACAATAAAGAGTTGTTCTGTAGAAATGAGTCTTCCTTGTTCGCCATTGCCTCGAGGACTTAACATGTTGGATCTGTAGTACATTGTCATTTAGAAAGAATTTGTTTTGGCACATACTTAACAGTGCTACTAACAATACATCTGTTTGCAGCGGGTAAGACACACAGGAAAATCAAGGAGCGCAGGAAGACGAGGAGAAATGAAAAATGTCATTCAAATATTAAGGTTAATGCTGAATGCATTATGTATGTAACATGATGGCTCTTGAAAAGAAGACACCTATGCAGCTCCTTTAGTGGGGACCATAACTCATTTGGGAATCCATTACCCAATAGGAGTGCATATACTTAAGTGCACAAGATCCCAGTTTCAGCCCCTAGCTTTTCAAGGAAAAGGGAAAAAAAACCTTCTCTCTGAAACCTTGAGAAGCCATAAGCAGTAGATACCAATAAAATTAAACTACAGGCGGTCCTTGACTTACAACAGTTCATTTAGTGAGCATTCAAAGTTACAATGGCACTGGAAAAAAGTGACTTATAACCATTTTCACTTTTTTTCAGTGCCATTGTAACTTTGAATGCTCACTAAATGAACTGTTGTAAGTCAGACTTGCAACCGTTGAAGCATCTCCATGGCCATGTGTTCAAAATTCAGATTCAGCTTGGCAACTGACTCATATTTAAGATGGTTGCAGTGTCCTGGGGTTAAGTGATCCCCTTTTGCTACCTTCTGACAAGCAAAGTCAATGGGAAAGCTGGATTCACTTTACAACTGTGTTACTAACTTTGCAACATCACTTAACAAGTGCGCCAAGAAAAATCATAAAATGGGGCAAAACTCATTTAAGAAATGTTTCACTTAGCAACAGAAATTTTTGGTTCAGTTGTGGTTGTAAGTGGAGGACTACCTGCACTTCATGATGTGACTATCCCTGCAATTTTGAACCCACATTCCCTTCTGCTGAAACAAAAATATGTGAGACTGTAATGTGTTTTTATGAGCTGTGGTGGCTGTGGTGGTGCAGTAGTTAGAAGGCGGTATTGCAGGCTAATTCTGCCAACTGCCAGCAGTTCAATTCCCACCCGCTCAATGTTGATTCAGCCTTCCATCCTTCTGAGGTCGGTAAAATGAGGACCTATTGTTGGGGGCAATAGGCTGACTCTGTAAACCACTTGGAGAGGGCTGTAAAGCACTGTGAAGCAGTATATAAATCTAAGTGCTGTTGCTATTGCTATTACATAATCACATATCCCCAATATCACTGGGTTCAATCACCACAATAAGCTATGATGTCATGTGCATGGTTTTGTAAGGCTACATGTGAAGGTCCAATTAAACTGTTTTATTGCTTAAAAGCCTATGCATGGGAATTTTCTAAACTAACGATTGGTGTCTGCTTGGAGTTACTTAAGGGTCACATTTATGCAGTTTTATTTTTATTTTTTGTAGTATTTTTAATATTATCTTGGTTCAAATTTTACAGAACGTGGAGGGTAGGGCATACCATATGTAAGTTAATATGCTATTTATTCCTAATCATTTTATATTTCACATTGGAGAATCACACATAAAACAAACAAAATCCAAAGATTTCTCCCACATATACAAAACCTTGTTCAGCATCAGGCAGAAGCAAAAGTAAAAAAGAAATTATTATTATACAATTTGCATCTACCAGCACATGTTTGTGGAAATCATGGGAAGCAATTTCCCTTCAGTTTATGGTTAATCAGTCTTTCTGGCTAATATATCTTATCTAACATCTCCAATATTCATTTTGGGGGTTAATGATAATAAGTAATCACAACCACTATTCATTATGGAGTCTCCTTTCCTCTTACCAACGTGCCACATCCAACGTGAAAGATGCTGATGCCATTGTGTTATCAAACCCCTGCTTTCCCTTAAGAAAATATAAATTCCTGTCATAAGCTGAGTGCAGTCATTAAACATTTATACAGCCAATGGTATTTAACACAGTTGATACCACCACTGTGTGTTTAGAATACATTCCCAAAGCGGAAACTGCACAGCTGCTTTCCTTCCAACAACACTCCAATTATTTATGTCTATTAAATAGTTCACACTTCTCCTGGGCTTTGCTGCCGACATCTTAATCATATTGATCATCTGTTACATACACTGCATTCTCTATCTCCTGTGGCATTTAGACAACTGGCTATGGCCTCCCCTTCTTTACTGCTTGCTGAAGTTTTAATCAAGAACAGCCTTGTCGCACAACTGAACCCCTGTTTATTCAGAAACAAGTTCCATATCACAGATTCAGGAGATCTTACTTCAAGTAAGTAATCATACTTAATTGACTAATAGCATAAGCTAACACAGGCACATAATGAGAGATAGAGAGAGGATGGAAAGAGAGAGAGGGAGAGGGAGAGGGAAAAGGAAAGATAGACAAAGAGACTGAGAGAGACAGAGATTAAAAAATAAGTTTCATTTAATTCAGTGAGGTTGTCTCTTATCTAACTGGATATAAAATTATAGCATAAGGTCCATTTCTGAAAATGGACCCTCATCTAATACTTCCTATGAATACCAGACCTATCTTGTTTTTCCAACATATACCCCACTCAAACACTTAGGTGTTTCTTAAGGTTGACTTTGCAAACCCCAAACCTTCCAATGTAATCTCCAAGATTCTCCCAACCATGATAAGATGCCTTCTGCTCTGATGAAGTAGGAGGAGATACATAGGAAGCTGAAACTCAGCTGTTGCATGGCAGAGTAGATAGGCTGTTGGTTGGTGTTTCCTTTGAGGTATGGCCTTACCAAGGAAGTCAAGGAAACAGTGCAGGTGGGTTCTGCAATCTAAAAATGCTGTTTTTAATGCCGTCAAATGCTATTATTACAAGTTCCAGTCTTAGATGAAGTGTTGGTCTGGCATATTTTATGGAGATCTTGAACAAAAAGGAGAAGCAATTAATCTCTTCCCATTCTGAATTGCTCTGTGATGTAGCAGAGTAGGCTGGCCAAAGGAGAGGTACTATTAGCAGCCTCCCGGAGGGGGAATTAGAAAGTCAAGTTTAACAATTAAATTAAGAATTAAAGATAAAGAATTAATCAAGAAAAGCAACACAGCAGTGTAATCAAAGCCCCATGAAGAGCATAGGGGGATTGACCTTGTCAGAAGTACACAAAAGGCTGTTACACAGAGAGGGAAAAGCTAAAACATTTTTGGAAAGCAATATAATATTGGTAGCAGTTCAGGATACTTATTTAACTGTTACATTTATTCATATTTTATAATAATAATAATAATAATAATAATAATAATAATAATAATAATAATAATAAGAAGAAGAAGAAGAAGAAGAAGAAGAAGAAGAAGAAGAAGAAGAAGAAGAAGAAGAAGAAGAAGAAGAAGAAGAAGAAGAAGAAGAAGAAGAAGAATAAGAAGAAGAAGAAGAAGAAGAAGAAGAAGAAGAAGAAGAAGAAGAAGAAGAAGAAGTTGTTGGAAGGGACCTTGGAGGTCATCGAGTCCAACCCCCTGCTCAGGCAGGAAACCCTGTACTATTTCAGACATATAGCTGTCCAGTTTCTTCTTAAAAACTTCCAGCGTTGGAGCATTCACCGCTTCTGGAGGCAGGTTGTTCCATTGGTTAATTGTTTTGTATTTTTTTAAAAAAAAAAATGAGTTATCTTGATCACCTAAATAAGCAGAAGGTTTATAGAATTCTGATGCAGAGCACAATCATTATCATCATCATCATCATCTAAAACTGTATTGAGAGATATAACTGTATTGATCTGTGTCAGCTGGTCTCAGCAGAGCATTCCATATACTTTCTGATGCATACAATATTTAAAAGGAGCAACAGTGGGGGGAAAAGGAACATTTTGGATGGGAACCAACAGTGGATTCTCCTAAGCAATTTTTTTTAATTCAATTATTGTAAACAGAGAGGATGAATGCAGTTTGGAATGAGTAAACTGCCCACCTGACATTTACTTGTGGGAATGCTCGTATTTTTGTTCATTTTGCTGAGCTTGGATGCTGCCTGTCTCCAACTGACTTTGTTGATAATATATATTGAATATGAGTGGGAACCACAAACCCACAACACTTGACAGCATCTATATAATTGAGAAGTTGAGGTTTGCAGAGATCTTTAAAATGATTGAAGATTAAGCCATTCAACACTTTGCATGCAAACTGAAATAATATCAGGCTCCATCCTCTATCCTGCTGGCAGCCAATATTAAAAAAATGGAAGAAAAGACTCATTCAATTGCAATTGGTTGCCTAAAACAAGAAACAGCTACGTTGCCATGTTTTCAACAAATTGCAAATGATTGAGAAGAATGGCTAGAGAGACCAGCAAGGAGTAAAACTGAATTGTATGGTCTCTAGAGCCCAAACATCTGCAGTTAAATCAGGTAGAGACCAACAGGAACACTTCGCTTTGACTGCAGGAAGCATTGAGGTGCCCCATCAGAACTGTATCTCTTCATAGCAAATGATTTAGTCAGTCAATCAATCAATCAGAATAGAGCTGGAAGGGACCTTGGGGGTCTTCTAGCCCAACCCCCTGCTCAAGCAGGAGATTCTATACCATTTCAGACTTGACTGTCCAGTCTCTTCTTAAAAAAACTCCAGTGATGAAGCACCCACAATTTCTGAAGGCAAGCTGTTCCACTGGTTGATATTCTCACTGTTAGGAACTTTCTCCTTAATTCCAGGTTGCTTCTCTCCTTAGTCAGTTTCCAACCGTTGTTTCTTGTCTTGCCTTCTGGTGCTTTCAAAAATAAGTTGACCCCCTCCTTTTTGTGGCAGCCCCTCAAATACTGGAATACTGCTATCATGTCACCCCTAGTCCTTCTTTTCTCTAGACTGACCATACCCAATTCCTGCAACCATTCTTTATATGTTTTTGTCTGCAGGCCCTTAATCATTTTAGTTGCTTTTCTCTGCACTTTTTCCAAAGTCTCAACATCTTATGACTGGGTGTCAAACTGCCAACCTGCGGGCTGGTTTCATCATACTGAAGCTGTGCCCATCCCATTGCTGGCAATGCAAAAAGAGTCATGATATGTCACGACACATCACATGATGTGGCGAGTTTGACTCCCATACCTTATGATCTATTGGATTCCACACAGATCCTCTGCATGAAAGCAGAGATGATGTTCTTATAGCAGCTTTCCCTTTTAGAAATCATTCTGGCAGATCCTTGAATACTGAATTACTATAGTTTCTCATGTGTCTAAAAGGCTACACTGCTTGATGCAGATATGGAGACAGAGATATATAATATACAGTTAGGAGGATTGCAGATAAATAAAAGGAAGGATGTCAGCTCATAATACATCAGGCCCATCAAATATGATAATGGTTATCAATGTGGATGGTTTTTAAAAGGACTAGAGGAATTCATAGAGGAGAGGACTATTAGTGACCACTCTTAAATCTCTTGAATCACAGGTTATATAGTTTAAACAATAATTCCTGGGGATTAATTGTGGAAGAAAGCTCTCATTCTCTGTCCTGCGTGTGAGCTTCCTATATATGTATTTTGGCTAGAGTGCTGGATTAGGCCATTTGGTCTAATATAGCTAGAGCTCTGAAATATAGCATTAGCGTGCTATGGGAATATAAAAGCATTCCTTTGGTCATTCTTGGAAACAAGATGCGGAATAAGAGATTATTTTAATGTTCGTAAGTGACAATACAGGGAACAATAATCAGAGGAATATGTAAATGTAGGTTACAGGTGGGCTTGTAGGGCTATCCTTTGAGACATTCTGTGCTCTGCTTCCTGCCCCTCATGGTCCTTTGGTCTGCTTCCTCCCCCCACTGGGTCCCCATAGGTCTTCTGCCACCCCATAGGTCTTCCCCCAACCCACAGAGTCCTGCAGGTCTTGGGCCTGCTTCCCACCATACTGTGGTCCAGACCCTCTAAGTGACTAGTCATAAATTAAGAAGTACCTCTACTATAATTCAAACTTCTTAGGAATGACATCTAACATCCATCACCCTTGATCATTTTTAATCTTAATCAAACTTAATGTGTCAGCTTACTATTATATTAGCAAAGTTATTCAATCCATAATTTACAAGTTGAAGTTATTAACTTACAGAGTTTGCTGACACAAAATGGATGATGTCAACTAGCTTATGTAGCTTTTAAAGGTGGAAATATACATTTGAAAGAGAAATCAATGGCTATTATTCATTATGGCTGCAATGACCTCTAGATTTCTAAATGTAATGCTTCTAGTCATCGATTTCTGGAGAAAAACAATGGCAAAGGCATATCCAACTTTGTGAACTTTCCATGGATCTGATTGGCTTCTGTGATGAAAAGGATATGAATTAAAAGGTCCACAGTCCAATCAGGGCAGACCATCCTTACGCCAGAATGACAGTCTATGTACTGGTATAACAATTGTAATTGTTTGATAAGACTATTTTAAATAAGTCGAAGTATTCTCTAGTCTAATTAACACAGTTACAGATTGCTACTCACCCAACAGCAGTACCTCATGTATGCACGTGTCTTAGCAGCAGCCATAAATCTAATAAGGAAGATGCAAATCCTTCGGTTCTGCCTGCATCCATACTAACCTTCCCAGCTTATTTGATCTGTCATTTAGCACTCTGGAAAAATATCTTCCAAACTGAAAAGGTAACTGATAATATATTTATGGAAAAAATGTATCTGTTTATGTATCTCAGCTTCAGTCTCCATACTTTTCCTTATTTCGTGGAATTTGCTTTTTATTCTCTTCCATAGACAGCATTAAGTTAATGTCATTCTTCTACAATTGATAGGAAAGCAAAGCTGTTTACTTTTTCTCAGCAGATCACGTCGCCTAGTCCAGGGGTCCTCAACGTTGGCAACTTTAAGACTTGTGGACTTCAACTCCCAGAATCACTCAGCCAAGGTTGAAGACCCTTGGCCTAGTCCATTTATCTCCACTTATAACAGGTCTTTCTTCCATGTTTTGTTTTTTTTCCCCTTCTTTACCTGAAACCACTTATCAGAAAGTCTTATTGAACTTTGATGACTGGTCGCTGAACGAGTGATCATAACTCGAGGACTACCTGTACTATAAGTCAATATCATTGGATAACCTTGATGTCATTTCAATAAATTACCATTGGTAATGTCATCAATTTTTGTCTTAATAGGAATACTTTGGAGGGTTGTTTTGAAAATATTTTAGTGCATGTGACAATTTTTTAAACCAATTCATCACCCATTACTTGCTCTGGACTGACATTTATGGTGATCACTGTCCAAAAAATGAGAAGTGTGCTTGCTTGGGAAAAAGTTCTACTGAATTTTGATTTTTTTCCAGGTAAACTTAAATACGATGTCAATGCAAAACTCATTGCTCTGAAAAATGAGCAAAGGTTTAATTGTTTCACAATGAAGCCTTCTGTCCTTACATGGATTGTTCCATTAATTCCCTCAAAGCTTTAAAACAGCTGTTCTTTTTATCACAATCTTTCAGAAGAACTTACTTGTAGAATTCCCTGACATTTATATAGTACAGATCCCTCATCTTACTGTCACAAGGGACAGCTTCACTCCTTTTTTAAATGTATAGATCAATTTGTCTAATAACAGCCTCTATCTGCTAAGTGGAATTTTGGACTTGGACTCAAAAGGTTTAAATATGATACAGTTCCTATTCATCACTCTAACTTATCCCCAAATTATTTTGAAATAAATAATAAAGGGAGAATAAGGGTTGGGGAAAGACTTTTTTTTTAAAAAAAATCTCTTTTAAATCTTTCTATAGCTGTATTGCTACAGAGTGCCATCACTGATTCTATCCTTTTCTTCTACTTTTTTTCAGCATTCTGCCACATTTGGGCAGGTATCCTATCCAAAACTGGAAAGAATCAATAGAAAAGTTTTAGAGTTTATATTTTAGTTAACAGAAGTCAACAAATTCAAAACACTCCAGCAATTTTAAGTCCAGTTGAATGGAATAATTGGACAAAGGTGCAATGCTCAGTTGCACTGTAACCAGTGCTTTTTTTGTAAAAAAAAAAAAAAAAAAAAGGTGCCGAACTCACACACATCATACAACCTGCCTTGCCTACCCTATAAGGTTCCATCCCAAAAAGTGCCGGAACTCCATTCTGGGCGTTCTGTGACAAAAAAAGCCCTGACTGTAACAAAACTCAAATTTCATTTGTAGATTGTGACAATGGAGCACAGCAGGGCTAAGGGTGACCTTTTTTTCCTTGTTTTCATCCTACCTTTCCACTTCCTAAATCCAGAGCTTTCTAGTCAAGTTTATAGACAGCCTTATAAATAAATCTGATCTTAATTCTTCTCATTGTTTTCTAATTAGTTTCACATCCTTGTAAAAAGTGAGTTTGCCTTCTAAGTAATACATGTGCTGAATTTTTTTCCCTCATCCCACCTCCCAGCCTTGACCTAGCTATTGTATTTCTCCAATCACCAACACCACACATCCCCTCATTATTGCAAGCTACAGTGATGATTTCAGCTCTTGGTATAGTGCCAGGCCACAAAACTACAATATTATGTTCTCATTTCAGTTTTCAGGAAGAGTGATGTCCATGCAGTTTTCTTCTCATGCCATAAACTTACATTTTTAACAGAACTTCAAAACAAATGGAAATGATGATGAAGATAGGGGAAGCAGAGGGCGAAGATTTATTTTGTCCTTCCATAGATGAGGGGAAGCTACTACCCAGAAGCTCCTGTAATTCAGGGGCAGGGCAGCGGCTGAAAGACTATTTTATTACCTCTCATCTTGGTGGGATGATGAGAATACTTTTGGCTCAGGGTATTCCCTGCCTATTTTTAGTGTTCTAGTATTTTCATGGTAAGATTCAATGCTTTGGCGGGATTAAGGAATGGAAATAGTCTCCATACTTAAAAATGGTGCTTTATCTAGTTTTTAAAAATTGAGCCATTTTGATGTCTAGTTAACGAAATTCCTGATGCCGGGCTCAGGGATTTCTGTTCTCAGGATGTGAAATTTTTTTTTTTTTTTTTGACCCAAATGTAAAACAAAAAGTCAGAATCAGATTTGGGGTTAAATTTCATGCTTAAAAGTGGTGCTTAACAATGGAGATTTTTCTAGTTTTTAAAAATTGAGTTGTTTTGGTGTCTAGGGAAGGAAATATTTGATGCCGGGGTCAAGGATTTCTGTTCTCAGGATGTGAAAAAAAATTTTTGACCCAAATGTAAAAATGGACCCCACAATGGGTTTCAGAGTAAAATTTCATGCTTTAAAATGGAGCTTTTTCTAGTTCTTAAAAATTGAGCCATTTTGGTGTCTAGGGAAGGAAATTCCTGATGCCGTGCTGATGGATTTCTGTTCTCAGGATGTGAAATTTTTTTTTGACCCAACTATAAAACAGGAGGTCAAAATCAGATTTGGGGTTAAATTTCATGCTTAAAAATGGTGCTTTCCCCAGTTTTTAAAAATTCGGCCATTTTGGTGATTTTTATAGTTTCTAAAAATTGAGCTGTCTTGGTGTCTAGGCTCAGGAGGTGAAAAAGTATTTTTCACCCAAATGTAAAAATGGATGTCAGAATGAAATTCGCCGTTAAATTTCATGCTTAACAATGGAGCTTTTTCTGGTTTTTAATAATTGAGTATTTTGGTGTTTAGGGAAGAAAATTTTTGATGCCGGGGTCAGGGATATTTGTGCTCAGGAGGTGAACATTTTTTTTGACCCAAATGTAAAAACGGACGTCAGAATGAGATTCCGGGTTAAATTTCATGCTTACAAATGGTGCTTTTCCTAGTTTTGGTCTCCGGGGAAGGAAATTCCTGATGCAGGGCTCAGGGATTTCTGTTGTGAGGATGTGAAAAATTTTTTGACTCAAATGTAAAAAAGGAGGTCAAAATGAGATTTGGGATTAAATTTCATGTTTTAAAAAGGTGCTTTTTATAGTTTTTAAAAATTAATCCGTTTTGGTCTCCAGGGAAGGAAATTCCAGATGCCGGCTCAGGGATTTTTCTGCTCAGGGTATCAAAAAAGATTTTTGACCCAAATGTAAAAACAGACATCAGAATGTGATTCGGGCTTGAATTTCATGCTTAAAAATGGTGCTTTTTATAGTTTTTCAAAATTGACCATTTTGCTGTCTAGGGAAGGAAATTTCTGATCAGGGAATTTTCCGCTCAGGAGGTGAAATTTTTTTTCACCCAAATCTAAAAACAGACATCAGAATGAGATTCAGGGTTAAATTTCATGCTTAAAAATGGTGCTTCTTCTAGTTTTTAAAAATTGATCCGTTTTGATCTCCGGGGAAGGAAATTCCTGATGCTGGGCTCAGGGATTTTTCTGCTCAGGTTGTGAATTTTTTTTACCCAAATGTAAAAACAGATGTCAGAATGAGATTTGGGGTTGAATTTCATACTTAAAACTGGTCAGAGATTTTTGCGCTCAGGAGGTGAAAAATTTTTTTTCACCCAAATCTAAAAAGGGACATCTGAATGAGATTCGGGGTTGAATTTCATGCTTAAAAATGGTGCCTTTTCTAGTTTTCAAAAATTGAGTCGTTTTGGTGTCTAGAGAATGGATTTGGGGTTAAATTTCATGCTTAAAAGGGTGCTATTTCTAGTTTTTAAAAATTGAGCCATTTTGGTGTCTAGGGAAGGAAATTACTGATGCTGTGTTCAGGGATTTTTCTGCTCAGGAGGTGAAAAATTTTTTTTCAACCAAATGTAAAAACGGAGATCAGAATATGATTCAGGGTTGAATTTCATGCTTAAAAATGGTGCTTTTTATAATTTTTTAAAATTGACCATTTTGGTGTCTAGGGAAGGAAATTCCTGATGCTGGGCTCAGGGATTTTTCTGCTCAGGATGTGAATTTTTTTAACCCAAATCTAAAAACAGACATCAGAATGAGATTCAGGGTTGAATTTCATGCTTAAAAATGGTGCTTTTTCTAGTTTTTAAAAATTGAGCCGTTTTGGTCTCCGGGGAAGGAAATTCCTGATGCTGGGCTCAGGGATTTTTCTGCTCAGGATGTGAATTTTTTTTTTTACCCAAATGTAAAAATGGATGTCAGAATGAGATTCAGGGTTGAATTTCATACTTAAAATTAGTGCTTTTTCTAGTTTTTAAAAATTGAGCCATTTTGGTGTCTAGGGAAGGAAATTCCTGATGCCGGGGGCAGAGATTTTTCCGCTCAGGAGGTGAAAATTTTTTTTCAACCAAATGTAAAAATGGACATCAGAATGTGATTCAGGGTTGAATTTCATGATTAAAAATGGTGCTTTTTCTAGTTTTTCAAAATTGACCATTTTGGTGTCTAGGGAAGGAAATTACTGATGCTGTGTTCAGAAATATTTGCGCTCAGGAGGTGAAAATTTTTTTTTCACCCAAATCTAAAAATGGACATCAGAATGAGATTCAGGGTTGAATTTCATGCTTAAAAATGGCACTTTTTATAATTTTTAAAAATTGACCGTTTTGGTGTCTAGGGAAGGAAATTCCTGATGCTGGGCTCAGGGATTTTTCTGCTCAGGATGGGAATTTCTTTTTACCCATATCTAAAAATGGACATAAGAATGAGATTTGGGGTTGAATTTCATGCTTAAAGTGGTGCTTTTTCTAGTTTTTAAAAATTGATCCGTTTTGATCTACGGGGAAGGAAATTCCTGATGCCGGGCTCAGAGATTTCTGTTGTCAGGATGTGAAAAAAAATTTTTGACCCAAATGTAAAAAAGGAGGTCAAAATGAGATTTCCTTCACTAGACACCAAAATGGTCAATATTGAAAAACTATTAAAAGCATCATTTTTAAGCATGAAATTCAATCCTGAATTACATTGTGATATCCATTTTTACATTTGGGTCAAAAAACTTTTTCACATCCTGAGCACAAAAATCTCTGACATCAGGAAATTCCTTCCCTAGACACCAAAATCGATCAATTATTAAAAACTATAAAAAGCACCATTTTAAGCATGAAATTTAACCCCAAATCCATTCCCTAGATACCAAAATGGTCAATTTTTAAAAACTAGAAAAAGCACCAATTTTAAGTATGAAATTCAACCCCGAATCTCATTCTGACATCCGTTTTAACATTTGGGTAAAAAAAAATTTCACATCCTCCGTGGAAAATTCCCTGATCAGGAATTTCCTTCCCTAGACAACAAAATGGTCAATTTTGAAAAACTAGAAAAAGCACTATTTTTAAGCATGAAATTTAACCCCAAATCCCATTCTGATGTCCGTTTTTACATTTGGGTGAAAAAAGAATTTCACCTCCGGAGCAGAAAAATCCATGACCATCAGGAATTTTATCAGGAATTTCCTTCCCCGGACACCAAAACGGCTCAATTTTTTAAAACTACAAAAAGCACCATTTTTAAGTATGAAATTTAATCCCGAATCTCATTCTGACATCAGTTGTCACAAAAAACATCTGAGCTCTGCCTCAGGAATTTCCTTCCCTGGAGACCAAAACGGATCAATTTTTAAAAATTATAAAAAGCACTATTTTAAGCATGAAATTGAACCCCAAATCTCACTCTGACATCCGTTTTTACATTTGGGTCAAAAAAAACTTTTCACATCCTGAGCACAAAAATCTCTGACCCTGGCATCAGGAAATTCCTTCCCTGGACACCAAAACAGCTCAATTTTTGAAAAACTATAAAAAACACCGTTTTTAAGCATGAAATATAACCCTAAAACTCATTTTGACCTCCTTTTTTACATTTGAGTCAAAAAAAATTTTCACATCCTGACAACAGAAATCCCTGAGCTTGACATCAGGAATTACCTTCCCTTGACACCAAAACAGCTCAATTTTTAAAAACTACAAAAAGCACCATTTTTAAGCATGAAATTTAACCCCGAATCCCATTCTGACGTCCGTTTTTACATTTCGGTCAAAAAAAAATTCACCTCCGGAGCACAAAATTCCCTCAGGAATTTCCCTCCCCAGACCCCAAAACAGATCAATTTTTAAAAACTACAAAAAGCACCATTTTTAAGTATGAAATTTAACCCTGAATCACATTCTGATGTCCGTTTTTACATTTGGGTCAAAAAAATTTTTTCACATCCTTAGCATAAAAATCCCTGACCCCGGCATCAAAAATTTTCTTCCCTAAACACCAAAATGACTCAATTATTAAAAACTAGAAAAAGCACTAATTTTAAGTATGAAATCAAACCCTAAAAATCATTTTGACCTCCTCTTTTACATTTGGGTCAAAAAATTTTTTTCACATCCTGACAACAGAAATCCCTGACCTCAGCATCAGGAATTTCCTTCTGTAGGCACAAAAACAGCTGACTTTTTAAAAACTGGGAAAAGCACTATTTTTAAGCATGAAATTTAACCCCAAATCTCATTTTGACGTCCGTTTTTAGATTTGGGTGGAAAAAAAAAATTCACCTCCTGAGCACAAAAATCCCTGACCCCAGCATTAAGAATTTCCTTCCCCGGACATCAAAATGACTCAATTTTTAAAAACTACAAAAAGCACCATTTTTAAGCATGAAATTTAACCCCAAATCCCATTCTGACGTCTGTTTTTACATTTGGGTCAAAAAAAAATTTCACTTCCGGAGCACAAAAGTCCCTGACCCTGGCATCAGGAATTTCCTTCCCCAGACACCAAAACGGCTCAATTATCAAAAAGTAGAAAAAGCACTAATTTTAAGTATGAAATATAACCCTAAAACTCATTTTGACCTCCGTTTTTACATTTAGGTCAAAAAAATTTTTTCACATCCTGACAACAGAAATCCCTGAGCTCGGCATCAGTAATTTCCTTCCCTAGACACGAAAACAGCTTAGTTTTTAAAAACTAGGAATAGCACCAGTTTTAAGCATGAAATTTAACCCGGAATCTCATTCTGACGTCCGTTTTTACATTTGAGTCAAAAAAAATTTCACCTGCTGAGCAGAAAAATCCCTGACCCCATCATCAGGAATTATCTTCCTCAGACACCAAAACAGATCAATTTTTAAAAATTAGAAAAAGCACCATTTTTAAGCATGAAATTTAACCCCAAATTCGGGGTTAAATTTCATACTTAAAAATGGTGCTTTTTTCAGTTTTTAAAAATTGAGCCATTTTGGTGTCCGGGGAAGGAAATTCCTGATGCCGGGGTCAGGGACTTTTATGCTCCAGAAGTGAAATTTATTTTTGACCCAAATGTAAAAACGGACATCAGAATGGGATCCAGGGTTAAATTTCATGCTTAAAAATTGTGCTTTTTGTAGTTTTTAAAAAGGTGAACCATTTTGGTGTCCGGGGAAGTAAATTCTTGATGCAAAAATTGATCTGTTTTGGGGTCTGGGGAGGGAAATTCCTGACCCCGGCATGAACAATTGCCTTCCCTGGACACCAAAACGCTCAACTTTTAAAAACTACAAAAAGCACCATTTTTAAGCACGAAATTTAACCCCCAATCCCATTCTGACATCCGTTTTTACATTTGGGCCAAAAAATTTTCACCTCCGGAGCACAAAAATCCTTGACCCCAGCATCAGGAATTTCCTCCCCTGGACACCAAAACGGCTCAATTTTTAAAAACTGAAAAAAGCACCATTTTAAAGTATGAATTTTAACCCCAAATCCCATTCTGACGTTCGTTGTTACATTTGGGGGAAAAACGAATTACACCTCCGGAATACAAAAATCCTTGACCATCAGGAATTTCATCAGGACTTTTCTTCCCCAGACATGAAAACGGATCAATTTTTAAAAACTACAAAAGCACTACTTTTTAAGCATGAAATTTAACCCCAAATCCCATTCTGACGTCCGTTTTTACATTTGGGTCAAAAATAAATTTCACCTCTGGAGCACAAAAATCCCTGACCATCAGGAATTTCATCAGGAATTTCCTTCCCCAGACACCAAACCATCTTAATTTTTATAAACTACAAAAAGCACCATTTTTACGCATGAAATTTAACCCCAAATCCCATTCTGAATTCGGTTTTTACATTTGGGTCAAAAAAAAATTCACCTCCAGAGCACAAAAATCCCTGACTCTGGAATAAGGAATTACCTTCCTTGGACACCAAAATGGCTCAATATTTAAAAACTACAAAAAGCACCATTTTAAGCATGAAATTTAACCCCGAATCTCATTCTGACGTCCATTTTTATATTTGGGTCAAAAATAAATTTTCCCCTCTGGAGCAGAAAAATCCCTGACCATCAGGAAGTTCATCAGGAATTTTCTTTCCCGAACACCAAAACGGCTCAATTTTTTAAAACTACAGAAGCACTATTTTTAAGCATGAAATTTAACCCTGAATCCCATTCTGACGTCCGTCTTTACATTTGGGTCAAAAAAAAATTCACCTCCGGAGCACAAAATTCCCTCACCCCGGCATCAGGAATTTCCCTCCCCAGACCCCAAAACGGATCAATTTTTAAAAACTAGAAAACGCACAATTTTTAAGCATGAAATTTAACCCCGAATCCCATTCTGACATCCGTTTTTATATTTGGGTCAAAAAAAAATTCATATCCTTAGCACAAATATCCCTGACCTCTGCATCAGGAATCTCCTTCCCTAGAAACCAAAACAGCTCAATTTTTAAAAACTACAAAAGCACCATTTTTAAATTGAGCCATTTTGCTGTCCAGGGAAGGAAATTTCTGATGCCGGGGTCAGGGATTTTTGTGCTCAGGAGGTGAAATTTTTTTTTGATCCAAATGTAAAAACGGACCCCAGAATGGGTTTCGGGGTTAAATTTCATGCTTAAAAATGGTGCTTTTTATACTTTTTTAAAATTGAGCCGTTTTGGTGTCTACGGAATGAAATTCCTTGTGCAGGGCTCAGGGATTTATGTTCTCAGGATGTAAATTTTTTTTTTGACCCAAATGTAAAAACGGATGTCAGAATGAGATTTGGGGTTAAACTTCATGCTTAAAAATGGTGCTTTTTCTAGTTTTTAAAAATTGACCGTTTTGGTGTTTAGGGTAGTGGTTCTCAATCTTCCTAATACTGTGACCCTTTAATACAGTTCCTGGTGTTGTGGTGACCCCCAACCCCCCATCCAGCTGGCCAAAAATAAAAGGAAAAAATGGGAAAGTATAGGTAGTCCTCGACTTTCAACAATTCGTTTAGTGACTGTTAGAAGTTATAACAGCACTGAAAAAGTGAATTATGATCATTTTTCATGCTTAATGATTGTTGCAGCATCCCCAGGGTCATGTGATTTACATTCAGATGCTTGGCAACTGATTCATAGTGATGACATTCACAGTGTCACAAGGTCATGTGATCAATGACCAGGGGGCATGGCCAGCTGATCACTCAGGTTGCAAAGTGCTTGTGGGGGGAATCTGTGGGTCTTTAGGATGGGACTGGGGTGGGGGTCTGCCTTCTTTCCCTCCCCTTGTCCCTTCCTTCCTTCTTTTCTTCCTTTCCTTTACCTCCCTTAGTCTCTTCCTCCTTCCCTCCCTCTCTCCCATTGTCCCTTCCTTCCTTCTTTCCTTCCTTTCCTTCACTTCCTTCTTAGTCTCTTCCTCCTTCCCCCCTCTCTCCCATTGCCCCTTCCTTCCTTCTTTCCTTCCTTTCCTTCACCTCCTTCTTAGTCTCTTCCTCCTTCTCACCCTCTCCCATTGTCCCTTCCTTCCTTTCTTCCTTCCTTTCCTTCCCCTCCCTTAGTCTCTTCCTCCTTCCCTCCCTCTCTCCCATTGTTCCTTCCTTCCTTCCCTTCACTTCCTTCTTAGTCTCTTCTTCCCTCCCTCTCTCCCATTGTCCCTTTTTTCCTTCTTTCCTTCCTTTCCTTCACCTCCTTCTTAGTCTCTTCCTCCTTCCCACCCTCTCCCATTGTCCCTTCCTTCCTTCCTTCCTTCCTTCCTTCCTTCCTTCCTTCTTTCCTTCCTTTCCTTCCCCTCCCTTAGTCTCTTCCTCCTTCCCTCCCTCTCTCCCATTGTCCCTTCCTTCCTTCTTTCCTTCCTTTCTTTCACTTCCTTCTTAGTCTCTTCTTCCTTCCCTCCCTCTCTCTCCCATTGTCCCTTTCTTCCTTCTTTCCTTCCTTTCCTTCACCTCCTTCTTAGTCTCTTCCTCCTTCCCACCCTCTCCCATTGTCCCTTCCTTCCTTCCTTCCTTCCTTCCTTCCTTCCTTCCTTCCTTCCCTCTTTGTCCCTTCCTTCCTTCCCTCCCTTCCATTGTTCCTTCCAACCTTCCCTCTCTCATTGTCCCTTACTTCCCTCCCTCTTTGTCCCTTCCTTCCTCCCTCCATCCATGCCCAGGAAGAGACAAGGGGACAAGCTCACTTGCTCAGCTTCGCCGAAAGACATGCTGCTTGCTAAGTTAGCAGAAGCTCCAGGATCAGCGCCGGGCTACAGCTGATTCGTGCTTCTGCTAAATTAGCAAGCTGCTTGTTTTCTAGCAAAGCTTGAGCAAGTTTGCTGGGCAGGAGCCAAGGAGAGCAGCTACAGCTGCAGAAGCATGGATCAGCTGTAGAGGCTCACCTCGATCCTGGACAAGAGGGAAAGAAGGAAGGACGGAAGGGACAAGGGGAAAGAGGGAGGGAAGGAGGGACAAAGAGGGAGGCAAAAGGAAGGAAGAAAGGAAGGGACAAGGGGGAGAGGGAGGCAAAGGAAAGGAAGGAAGGAAGGAAGGGACAGTGGGAGAGGGAGGGAAGGAGGAAGAGACCAAGAAGGAGGGAAGGAAAGGAAGTTCCAGCCAGGAGAGGCTTGCCAGCCCGGCTGCTGAGGAACAGAAGAGCGCAAAGCCAAGGAGAAGAAGGTGGCGGTTTCCTCCCAAAGGGGGCTCCTTTTCTCCACCACTTCCCTGGGTTTGTGGGGAATTTCTCATCACCAGCGCTGACAGGTGCTCCTTCGAGCCCACTGCGAGCTTTCTTGCCCCCTTTGCTTCTCCCCCCCCGCTTTCGTGAGGATTGTGGCGCCCTTGGGAAGCCGATCGTGCTTTGAAACTTAGGGGAGGAGGAGGAGTCCCTTCCTCCTTCCCTCCCTCTCTCCCTATCAAGCCCCGGCTCAACATGAACGGGCGGAGGAGGAGTCGAGGACAGGCAGGGTGGCAAAGGATACCGGCGGCCGTCACCAGATCTCCCGGCTGACAAGCGCAAGTTCGGGGGTCACCAGCTGACAGGCGCAGGAGTTGGGTGCTGCGGCGGCCTCCCGTTCGCTGACCTGTGTGCACGAAAAGAAATCAATCCGGTTGCTGCACAATGAGTCTCTGGGGAGGCTGGGGCCTTGCTCTGCACCTGCGCTCTTCATGCGCCCCCTGCAGGGCACATTTGGTAGAGGTCGTGCAGACTGCCACCAAGCAGCATATTTTCCACAAACAAGTGAGATGGAGCGGAGGGGGGGAGGGAGAGAAGGCGGTTGTCAAGCCCTGCCTAAGACCATCAGAAATATGTGTTTTTTGATGGTCTTAGGCGACCCCTGTGAAAGATTCGTGTGACCCCCAAAAGGGTCGCGACCCACAGGTTGAGAATTGCTGCTATAGAATGATTTCATTGCAGCCACCCTAGAAATCGTTAGATGCTCAGCTTCCTTGGATATTGAATTATGGCATCTATCTATCCTATTGTGATTCTATGGCACCATAATATGATTTTTATCATGGATTTACCTTAATTTAATATTTTACCTAGTACATTGTACTGTCTCTCTCTATATATTTGCTGATGCTCTGCTTAAACTTATAATTGTGTTTGTATGTATAATGTATTTTATTAGTGTTGTATATCACTGATTGCATGACCTTAGTAGATGCCATATGCTAAATAAATTACAGAATAAATGACGATTCTAACATTCTTTCAGAAATGTGGATAAAATTCCTTCTCAGGCTACACATCAGTAATTAAGTTAGAAGTGTGGCAATATCAAAATAATATAGATATAATTAGTTATGTGATTAATAGGTGAGAAATAGGAAAACAAGAGCAGACTGGGACAGGTAGTATTTCTGGTCATTGTTTAATCATTTCAGTTAGCAGGAAGATAAGCAGAAAGCCAGACCAGATGGCAGGCAGGTGAAATTTTAGCATGCACCTTTGAGAGATACAGCCTCTTACTTTCTCCTCTAAGTTCAGGAATCAAAATTCCAGCTCCAGCAGATCGGTGAACCTAGTATTAAAACTATTAGCACTGAATAGATGTATATTGGGCTCTATGTAACAGGATAGTGCTGAAATGATAAAGTCAGGTGCCATCACAAGAACTGATCTGCTTCTGATAAAGCTGCTCAATCAATGTAGTGAATCTGGAGTTGAGCTTAAGGAAATGATTATAACAAATAATCATATTTATAAGGGAGAAAGTTAATCTTAATATCTAAATATCCATACTGTTTTTAAAAGTAAGTGGCAGATATGGTCAGGAAGACTTTGCACAGTTTTATCTGGTGTGCCAATTGTGTTCTTTCTTAAACTGAGAGGGCTTTCAGAGAGTCATTTATATTCTAGCCACTCATGGCCCAATTATGGCAGTGTCCTTTACTTAGGGCTGACCTTGAAGACCACTTGGAAGCTTCAGAATGCGGTGGTATGGGAAGTGATTGGAAAACCTTGCTGTTGTGTCCTGAGCCTTCAAAAGCAGGGTCGGGACGTTGCATTGGTCCCCGGCATTCCAAAAGCTGCCCGGGACCAGACAGAGCGGCGCCAGCCTTGTGCGCATGCGCAAGGTGTGAAAACACTCTGTTCCTATTGGTTGACACTGTACGGGTTTCTGGCCATGTAAAAAGGCCTGCATGCCTTTTGGCTCTTGCTTAGTTGTTGTAGAAAGAGAATAAAGAATAGTTAACAGTTGCCATGTGTCTTCATCATTCGCATGCAAACGAAGGATTTAATACTTGCCATACTCTAAGTTCCTTCAGTTAAGCAATGCCATCCAGCAGAGTCCCAAAAGTGTTGGTTCCCATCCTGATGGTATTGTACCACACAAATTCTGGACCCGTGTCTCAGAGACAGAGAAAGAGTGAGAATGTGTGTGCGAGAAAGAATGTGTGTATGTGTACACACATACACACATACACATATACATACACATACATACAGAGAGGGGGGTTGGCCTAGAGGTGAAGACACCCACCTCACACTTGAGAGGTTGAGAGTTCAATCCTAGGCAGCAACAGAGGTTTCTCTATTAGGGCGCAAAGAGAAAATATCTGTTGCAAACTCTGCATAGGTGTTAGGAAGGGCATCTGACCAGTAAATGCTCAGCTCCATTCAGTCGCCCTTACTCCACCCTGCTAAAAGGGATTACAGGGCCATAAAAAGAATGTGTATGTGTGGATAGATGAGAGAGAGGGGGGGAGTGCAATATATACTATACACATGCAAAACACTTTTCTTATAACTTGACTTATGCTAAATATAATATAAGTTACAAGGCATATTGCCAGCTCCTCTGCTAGTTAATTCATCTTAAAGATCCTAATAATTTTTAAATAAATGCATGAATGATAGATAAATGAATGAATGGGTTGCTTTTAAAAAAACATATGGCTATCTATATCTTAAGATTTCTACTATATATTTACATTCAATATACCTAAAAAGTTTTAATAAGGATACATTTCCCAACAGTGGAAATCATTGCCCAAAGTACTGTAATAACTTACTATTATTCCTGTTCATTATAATAATGGATTTTGTTCTAGAGAGAGTCCTGTACCCAGCTGACATCATTTCCTCTCTGTCTAACAGTAAGTCACTAATTGAGGCATAATTATATTTTTCCTCATAAAAGAACAATAGGGTGAAAAAATGAGAGAGAAGGAAAGAAATCATGTGAATAAGAGTTACTGCATTTTTTTGATAAAAAAAAAACCTCAAAGCCGAAAACACCAGCCTGAAAATGACGAATGGGACTTTGTCGAAATGTCGCCAAGACACTTGCCATTTTACGCGGGAGAAAACTCGAATAACCAAAGACCTACATACAAACACCCGCAAAAACCTCAGAAAAAATGTGTGTGTTTGTGTGTGTGTGTGTGTGTGTGTGTATGTGTGTGTGTGTGTGTGTAGAAAGAGAGAGAGAGAGATGGTAGAGAGAGAGGGAGAGAGACTGATGTTTTCTTTTTTCCTTTTCTTTCTTTTCATTTTGCCTTTCACATTTATACTTTCTGAGGTTAAAGAAATCTCTTGAGAGGATGTGGAAGAAAAAAAACATTTCTGCTACCAATAAGGAGTACAATAGTTCCTAACAATATTTTATAGCAAATGAAATATAGCAGCTGAAATTTCTTCCCTTTATTACAACAGTATATAACTTTCCACAAAGCTTTTAATTTCAAGGAAATGACTCCACTCCCTGTACAATATTCTTCCTTTTACTTTCTTTCAGATAAGAATATGGATTTTTTTTTCTTTTTAGTTTGTGGCTCAGCATTAAAATAAGTCACAGTCCATCTAAACCAAACACATTTATCATCACTATAGGAATTAGTTTGAGAAGAAGTGGTGGTGGTACTAAACCTGCCTTCTGTATTCAACACACATACAGAAACATAAACAAACACATACACACTTGTATCATCTTGCCCATGGTTCCATATCCTTTTGGAGCAGTTTTTCATGGGGCAGAAGACCAAGTTGAGCCTGGGAAGTTCTTAATGTGATCCCACCATTTTCTCTTCAAAATGAAGGAACAGGATTTCAAGGGTAGGACACCAAGGCTTTCCAAGCATAGATTCCCTAATGCAGCAGGCCTGGCTTTCCAGATTATGAACTATGTGCAGTTATACACATTGCTATTTAAAGTCAAGGTGTCAATATGCCACTAGGCAGAGTCTAAAATCACCAATAAGCCAGGCTTTAAGAAAATTTAAAACTACTAAAAAGCTTTTGGCCTTCCAAAAAGGTATCAAAACTAGCTTTCCAGCTGGCCTGGGCCTCTGAGGGGGGTGTTCATTGCTGGAGGTGGCTGGCAGGGTAAGAAGACCTCATCCCTGTCCCATCTGGCTTTTAGCTCTCTTATTTCAGTTTTAGTATAATTCTTAATAATATTTTAATTCTGTGCTGTCTTAATATTTTAACTATCTTTTTTCTTGTTTTATAACCCGTAAGTCACCCAGAGTCACCCTTGTAGACGTAACACTTTAATAAATAAATAAATAAATAAATAAATAAATAAATAAATAAATGAATGAATGAATGAATAAATAAATAAATAAATAAATAAGAAATATTGCCAGGAAGCAAATGATCTCATAATAGCTCTACATGCTGCAAAGATAAATCCATTTTACAGTTGCACTCCTAAATGCAATAGACATTTTCGTTTATACTAATATATCGTTAACAAATTATCTTTCAAAGAATATCTATAGAACAAAATTCTTGAACCCTTTTTCATCAAAGGTCTAGCACACACAAATGGTACATTCACATGGATTCCATGGATCTGTTTTTTATATACTGAAGGTTCCAACAATGTTGGAAAGTGGGATGGGCAGCCTAAGATCCTCAAACAACTATTAAACTATCTTTAGTTCTTATAAGCTACTGGCAACAGTGAGTTGAGGTTGAGGCTGAAGAGAAAGTGAAGCCTAAGGACGTATATGGTGGACTAAGAGGTTGCCACATTATCAAGGTGTGGCAGGATAAGGCTGTCAACCAAGAAGACAGCTGGGCCACAGAGAGGTTACTTCACATTTCTTGCCTGTCCCTGGTTTCCATCACTGTAAAGTGTTTGATTTCTATGAAAACAGAAGGATCTATGACAGGAAATGCTAACGTAAAGCCAGAGTTCCTTCTTGAGGGAGAAATAAATAGAAGAATTAAGGAGAAACCCAAAAAGCAAACTCCTGCATTTTTTACATCTTTAAAAATATTTTGCAGCAGTTACATGGCTGCTCTATACAACTAGGCCTGACAAACATCATTTAGCCAGATTGAAATCAACAAGCGTTGTCTGTGCAGCCAAAGAAGGGAAGTGACAGAGTTGTAGTCAGTTCTAATTTACTGATTTGTTTTGTGAAAACAAAATAGCAGTGAAAACACGATGAAGTTTTAAAATAGCATTAAAAAACCAAAAAAGCTATGGAGCCTTCCCCAAACGACTGACAAAAAAATGTGCCCAAGAATAATTAGCTTCACTGAAGGCTCATAATAGTATGCAAAAAAATCATGATTTTTCAACAGCTGGAAACAAATGATTGGAACATTACTTGTGAAACAAGATCAAGAACTAGTTTTGAGAATAATAATTAGTACAGTATAAAATTTGCTGATGGTATATTGAGGCATTAAAATTTTTATGTGAAGCCTAGTCATATTCTTCAATAGGAGTAGAAATCAAAAGGTATATGAAATGGCTGAAATTGGATTTTTATAGTGTCTGGCTGAGAGATGGGAGGTACTGGGCAGGCCATTCAAAGGGAGTTTGGCAATAATCTCATCCTATGGTTCTGAGCAAACTTCTGCAGATATCTTGATCATGGCTTGCTGAACACCTAGCCTATTTCGAATAAGACTGCTCCTTCAAGAATTAGTTATGGAGGGCCAGACTTAAAATGTCTCATAGTAACCTTGTTTGGGGCAAAGTTGAGGTCATTACTGTTAAGTCCTTCCAATAATGGCAAATGATGAAGACACATCTTGTAAGGAACAACTCTTTATTTCGTTTTCAGCCAAAACACCAACACCGAGCAAAGGCACGCAGGCCTCTTTTTATATGACCAGATCCCCGGACACAATGGCAACAAAACAGGCGCTTTTCGCGCCTTGCGCATGCACACAAAGCTGGCGCCGCTCAGTCTGGTCCCGGGCAGCTTCTGCAATGCCCGGGACCATTGCAATGTCCCGAACCCGCATTTGCAGGCTCAGGACACAACACCCCTCCCCCCTAGATTGAAACAATCCTGACACCTTCAACATTTTTCTTTGGGAAGAGTGTCATATGTTCTCATAGTCAAAAGCATGGAAGGGAGTACCTGAGGTTGCCTTCAACCAAAATTCCCTCTACATTGTTTTGATGAATAGATATACCCAAAATAACATTTCTAGTCAATGACTTTAGGAGTATTATCCCTAGAACTGGACAGCAACTTCACGAAATCTTTAAGGTATTTGGGCAGGCACTTAGCCCTTTGCGACCTCCTTGGACCGGGAGAGTTTGCTTGGTTCTCCTGCTTGCCCACCTGACTGGGTGGGCCAAGACGTTGCTGCCCAAATGCCTCAGATGACCCTGGTGCTGTTGCCTGACCTACCTGCTCGCCTGCCAGGCTCAGCAGGTCAGGACTTTGTTGCCCCACATACCCGTTGTCCTACCCATCTGCTGGCTGGCTGGACCCTCTGAGCCCAAGCCAGCATCCCTTGGAGGGGTGGTATTCCCCAGGTCCACAATGGGCCTTTCTTGGGAGCACTGTCCCCTGAACCCAAGGCCAGCAGATGGAGATTCCAGGATAGCTACAGGGCCCCCATACCCAGTGGGCCCGAAAACCATGCCAGAAGCGCCAGATTCAGGCGTTTCCTCTCTGTTAGCCACCATTCCAACAGACTTCCTTCTGGGAGCATTATCTGTAGTGTATGAATAATGTGGATACCCCCGGTGTGACTCCCTAGCTGGAGTAAGTGTGGGTGTGTGGGATGACCCCCTGCCCCATGAATTCCTGTTCGGAGCACTTGCGGAACCTTGTGATGGGGAACCCATGGCCTCATCAGCGGCCAGTGAAGGCTGATGACCTTGATCCCCAGAATGCAAATTATAACCTTCCTCTCCCCCCCCCCAGAGCAGAGCCAGGAGCAGAAGGGTAAGAGTCTAGCCTCACACGCAGCTGATCTATGTGCCGTCGAAGAATGCGGCCGTCTTCCAAGGTCACTTCATAGGACAAAGGTCCAGAGACCTTGCAGACCACAGCTGGTACCCAGAGATGACCAGGCCCGTAGTTCCGAGTCCAGACCAGATCACCCACTTGAAGTCTTCTTGGTGCCCGCAGTTGTGACACCTGAGATGCCACCCGGTCAGGGTGCAGTCTGTCCACTTAGTGATGAGCCGGAGACCCCAGCGAAGTTCAGCAGGTCTCTTACCTGTGGCTGTGCAAGGAGTGGTGCGATGTGCAAGAAGAAAGTCTGCTAACCTGTGATGCCAGTTACCGTAAGTCAGTTTCTTGAGGACATCCTTGGTGGTGCGCACCATCCGCTCTGCCATTCCGTTGGTGGACAGGTGGAAAGGAGCCGAAGTTACATGGTGGATCAGGCTGGCCTGAAGAAAAGCCTGGAACTCAGAAGAGGTAAATTGAGGGCCATTTTCTGAAACCAGGACATCTGAAAGACTGTGTGATGCAAAAATCCCTCTCAACACCTGGATGGTCCTGGGAGTAGTAGTGGAGGAAACAGGAACAACCTCTAGCCACTTGGAATGGCTATCAACAACAACCAGGAAGAATTGCCCCTGAAAGGGCCGAGCATAATCTATATGCACCCTAGACCATAGGGTTTGAATTTTTTCCCACCTATGAACTGAGGCCTGAGGCATTTCAGGCTGGGACTGTTGGCACACTTGGCACCCGTGCACCTGGGCCTCGATAGCTTTATCAAGGCCAGGCCATCACAGATGGCTGCGCGCAAGCGCTTTCATCCTGACTATCCCAGGGTGTCCCTCATGTAGAGAGATTAAGATTCTAGACCTCAATGAGGCTGGGATTACTACCCTGCTACCCCATAACAGGCATCTCTTGAAAGTGGACAATTCATGTCTCTTATGCCAGAAGCTTTGGAACTCAGTATCAGGGCACTTGTCATGCCATCCTGACAACACCCTTGTCAGCATGCATGTAAGCATGTGATCAGTGGCAGTTTCTGCAGCCACATCCCTAGCATTGACTCAGGCAGTTCTTGAATGGACAGAATATTAATGGCTGGAGCAGGATCAGGCTCCAAGTTTGGCAGGGGTAATCTACTCAGGCCATCTGCATGACCCATTTCCTTTCCTGGCTTATGAATTAACGTGTAGTCATATGCTGACAGGAAAATGGACCATCTCAGCATACGAGGAGACAGGATATGTGGAGTCTGTTGGTAGTGGTAAACAACCCCAGCAAGGGCTTATGGTCAGTATAGACTGTGAAGTGGCGGCCATATAAGAAATCATGAAATTTCTTAATGCAAGCCACAGCTGCTAAAGCCTCCCTGTCAATCTGAGCGTAATTTCGCTCTGCAGAAGACAGGGTCCTGGAATAATAGGCCACAGGGACCTGTGTCCTATCAGCCTTCAGGTGGCTAAGTACAGCTCCCATCCCATATGGAGATGCATCGCAGGCAATACAAACAGGCAGCTGCTCATTGAAGTGAGCTAACACTGCATTAGAAGTAAGCAAGGCTTTAACGTCATTGAAACGTTTTTCATGGACTTTGATCTATTGCCAACAGACTTGTTTGTCTAAGAGCCTGTGTAAGGGCTCTGCTATTGCAGCTTTGTGTGGCAGAAATGCATGGTAAAAGTTTAATAGCCCCAAGAAGGCTTGTAGCTCACCCTTAGACTTAGGGCTTGGGGCCTGCTGAATAGCTTTCAATTTAGATTCAGAAGGGTGAAAGCCTTGAGCATCTATCCTGAATCCCAAGAAGTCAGTAGAATGGACTCCTATCTTACACTAGTCCTTCTTTAACTTAAGGCCTGCTCTTCTAAAACGAAGCAAGATAGCCCTTAATCTCTCTGCCAAGTTTCCCCAGCAATGAGAACATCATCAAAATATGGGCAGACTCCAGGAATACCCCAAAGTGTGTTCTCCATGGCACTTTGGAATATGCCAGGGGCTACATTCACCCCAAATTGCAATCTCTTTACTTTGAAAGCTCCTCTATGAGTTACAATGGTTTGAGCCTCAGCAGCTGCCTCATCAACAGGGAACTGTTGATAGGCCTGTGCCAGGTCAAGCTTCGCAAAATGCGCCCCCCCTTAGGGAAGCCAGGATGTGGCTTACTACAGGTACTGGATAAGCGTGCTGCCGCAGTGCCTTGTTTAGTGTGCGCTTGTAGTCTGCACATATACGTATGTCCCCATTAGCCTTTAGAGGCATTACTATGAGGGTTTCCCATGGACTAGAATCTACAGGTTCTAAGATGCCCTGCTGGAGCAATTTGTCCAGTTCAGCATCAATCTTACCTTTGAGGGCAAAAGGTACCCTCCTATTCTTAACCCTGATGGGTGTTATGGTTGGGTCTAACCGTAATGAAACTGGAGGCCCCTTGTAGGATCCAAGCTCAGAACTAAACACATCTGCAAACTCCCTGTAGACTTCTGCCAGGCTCCACGTTTGCAAATTGTGCAGCCCAGTAACCTGGATTCCCAGAGCCTCAAACCAATTGAGTCCAATAAGACTCGTGCATTCACCCCTAACAACCAACACATCTAAGGAACCTTCAAAATCCTTGTACTGTACCTTAAGGGTGGCCTCCCCCTTAACACACACCTTAGAATTCTGAAAGTCTGGATGGCCTGAGTTTAGCTCGAAGGCCACTGCTGCTGCAAATTTTCCTAAATGTGTTGAGGGAAATAATGTGTGCCTGTCCTTAAAATACTTCTGTGCGTGCACAGAAACCCACCCTATTTGGCTGGGGACCCTGGTACCTTTCAGATGCAATTCTTCACGAGGTTGTACCTTCTGGTGACCCAAACAGAAGGATGCGATGTGGTCTTGCCTGCCGCATGGTCTGCAAATGGTGGAACGGGACCTGCAGTCAGCTCGCTTGTGGCATCCTCCGCACCCAAAGCATTGAAGAGCTGTTGGGACCTTTTCTGTGTATTCCTTCTGTCTTCTTCCAGCTGCCTGGTAAAGCTTATCCACCTCTTCTTCAGGATCTGCCTCCGAATCTTCTCGCACGTCTTCCTGGTGGACGGTGACTGTCTCTGGAGGGCTTCTGGTGGGCCACAGATTCTTTACCACCCCGCCTGCTGCTTCCTCTGCTGTAACCTCTTGCAGAGCATCTTGGAAAGAGACATCTTCTTTTGCGAAGGTCTTCTGCAGTAAGTCTCTGTTCCTTAACCCGCACACAAAATGATCGCGCAGCCTTTCTTCCAAGTCTTTAAACTCACACGGTCTGGCTGCTCGCCTCAAGACTGCAATAAAGTCCTTAGCAGTTTCACCTGCCCTCTGATCCCTTTGTTCAAACGTGTGCCTCCAAGCAATGATGGACAGCTTGGGCTGGAAATGCTCCTTCATTAATTTCTTTAAGTCAGTATATGTTACTGACTCCAGAGGGGCAGGGGCCACCAGATTTTCTGCAATTTCAAAGGCTTCCTGTCCACAGACACACAACAGGGTTGCAGCCTTCAAGCCATCTTCTCTGATCTGGTTTATCCTGAAGTAATTCTCCACCCTTGCAATGTAGGATTCCCATCTCTCCGGGTGTGAGACATCGAATTTGGATAAACGGCTGATCTTTGCCATCCTAAGTTTGCACTTCATCACTTGCTTTTCTTAGAGAAGGGGTCTTTCAGCCAAGCTTACCCTCCAGTGATGCTGTACTAGCAGGCTGGGACGCTGATTTTAATGCCATCTTCCCTCTTCAGAACTTCTTTGGGTGAGTCTTTAAAGCTTCCTTCTGTTTAGCTTGTAAAGCATCCCACCTTCGTCGCCAGTGTTAAGTCCTTCCAATAATGGCGAATGATGAAGACACATCTTGTAAGGAACAACTCTTTATTTCATTTTCAACAGCTCTTCAATGCTTTACCAACAATGAACAAAGGCACGCAGGCCTCTTTTTATATGACCAGATCCCCAGACACAATGGCAACAAAACAGGAGCTTTTCGCGCCTTGTGCATGCGCTCAAAGCCGGCGCCACTCAGTCTGGTCCCGGGCAATTTCTGCAATGCCCGGGACCATTGCAAAGCTCAGGACACAACAATTACTCTTTCTGAGATCTGTGCTCCAAATTTTTAGTATCTCAGCGGTCATGCTATCAAGGACAGGGAGGCATCGTAAATACCATCCTTCATGAGAATGTGGCAGGCCTCCTCTAAAGATGACTGGATATGAGTATCTATACATAAGCTGGATCTGAGGATCAAGCCAGGGATTCTGCTGTTCTACTGTATGTTTAGTTGACTAGATATTCTTTAGTATCATTTTGGGTTGGTATTAGAGATACGTTTGTGCAGAGGACTTCAGTCTCCATAGCTCTGAAGATGGCTCAGAAATTCATAGTCTCCATGACAATCATAGACTTGTCCTAATTGACATGGGTTTTTAAGCATATTAATAGACCTATTTGAATCTTTAGATATGAGTTACATAGATAAAAACTTCTTGTTAAATTGATAATTGAATCTTTCAGGCAAAAATAAAATAACCAAAATGAAAATTATACAATGAATAACGTATTTTCGGGGGGGGGGGGTTAGGGTCCAATTACTATTTTTTTTTGCACAATTAGATAAATTATTGAAAAAAATTAAGGCAGGCTTTATCACTTTATCAACTTTATCACTGGGCTTTTATTTCAACATCTATATTTCTGGGGAAAGAGAACTATGAATATTGGCTAATTAGAGATTAAGAATTAATTCTTGGCAAGTTTTAGAGTCAAGGTAAAAAAAGGGACTTTCTTTTTCACCCTTGAAAGATGGGTGGATTACAGAAAGAAAATGATGATTTAACTTTAGAGAAAGAGGTTCAAATATTTACAACTACTGTGAAGAATATCAAAAACCATTTCTTTGTAACATGTTTCTTGTTTTCTTTTTCTTGTACTCTCAGCCTCTCTTTGATTTCTTTCTTTTTCTTTTGTTCCCCTTACTTTACTCTAGTTTTTTAATCTTCCTTTTTAGAAGTTTTAACAGAAATTATATGTAACAGCCTAGAAAGCTGTCAAACATAAGAGTTTATGTTTTGACACTCAGTCCCATGAAAAATGCTGTGACACTACAGAAAAATCTAAATTTGAAGGTAGTGGGGACAAAGAAGGCATAAATATCTTAAATCAACTGATTTATAACGATTTTTTATAAGGGATTTGAGAAATTATGTTGTAACTATGACTTACCCCTCAACATCTGCTTGATAATATATACAGTTGAAAATACTGTCAAAACAATATTAAATGTGATAATTTAATATGTTAATTTCAAAATCATGCTCAACTGCATAATGACTCTGGATGGGTTACTTTAAAAAAGAGAAAAAAAATGAAGAAAGAAAACAGCATGTATCAATGAAAAGAGAATATAAACCAACTAGTCCAAACATAGATGTACCTGGAAATATGGGCTTCTTAAGAGATTCTGGACTTAAAGTGAAATCAAGAATTCAATTTTACATGCAATAAAAAACAGCGTGAAGGTTATTATTAGAAATATGCATGACATGCAGAATAAGGAAATGGAATTCCATTCTTGATAATAATAATAGATGCAAGTTTTAAGAAATGGGAAATATATTTCTTATGATTTAAGAATGAAGTTAATTTTGTCAGAAAATATTATTTAATGTTTTTATATAGTTTAGATTTAATAATAAATTTAAAGACTGAATTAATGTAGTAGTGATATTACATGGAACTTATATTTTCTTTATTATTAGTGTATATAGGTCACTTCATTGTATATATATTGGTACATAGAGAATATATATGAACTTGTTACAGGAGTATTTCAAATAACCAGGATAGGTTAAAAGAATGAGGAACTTCTTCCTTCCATGCTATAGCTGTGAAGACATCAACAGCCAGATTGATGAATGTCAGAGAGAATATCTAATCTTGGTCTGATAAAAACTGAAACAAAAATAACTAATTGTTGAAACTGAAGTGAATTTTCCTAACATTAGGAGATTTTTCTTTTAGCCTTGAAATAACAAGGAATTCCATGCAGATCTAAAGCTTCATTAGAGATAGAAGCTTCATCCAAGGGATTCTACATTAGAGCAAATCAAATCCTAGTTTGTTAGACCATATAACCAGAAATTATGAAATATTAATAAGGATAGCTTTAATTGATATATTTTCTGGAACACAGTTTTCCCTCAGATCCAAATGGCCACCACTCTGCAGTTGTTTAGAAGAGTCATGAAGACCTAGCTCATCACCCAGGCTATGATGAGGAAGAATGAAACCCTTTGCCATCTTTTTTCTTTATTTTTAGGTTCCATTGATTTAATTATAATTTCTTTATTTGATTGTTATGAGCCACTCAGAGTTCTTGAGAGTCCGGAGGCATGCCAGTTTCCACCAGTCTTAGACTGTGATTCTAACTGTACATTAGCTGTACATAATATTGTGTTCTCATTTAAAAAGTGCAATTTAAAGCGATCCGGCCTACATATATCATCCACGTACGATCAGATAAAAATATCCAATGTTAATTGCTGCAATTCCTTTTCCCACCAGATTTCTAGCCCAAGGTTAATGAATAACTCTAATTTGTATCAAGCACCGTTGCACAATCACCATGCCATATGATGCTCACTGAAATTCAGAAATATATTAAAAGAATTTTTAATGAATATTAGTCATGCAGCCAACTTATATAAGCCTTTTAAAGCAGGTTTTGTATTAAGAGCCAAAATAAAGCTCCCATTATATCCTAGTCCCAGGCATAAGACTACTGATATTTAGATCATAGTAAGACTTTTATCTAAAATGCTGAGATAGCTGTTTTTGTTTAACGTTTTGGAAGAGCCGAGGTGGCGCAGCAGTTAGAGTGCAGTACTGCAGGCCACTTTAGCTGACTGTGTTCAGCAGGTCAGCGGTTCAAATCTCACCGGCTCAAGGTTGACTCAGCCTTCCATCCTTCCGGGTAGGTAAAATGAGGACCCAGATTGTTGGGGGCAATGTAATATATATATATATATACATTGCTTACTGGTGTACACCGCTTAGAGAGTGCTTGCACTTAAAGCGGTATATAAGTCTCATAAATAAATAAATAAATAAACCTCATCATGCAGAATTTAAGCAACATTATCTTCTGGTGTGTTACATAAAAAAAACAATTTCCTTTGAGCACTTGAACATTTCAAAATGCAGCTAGGCCTTAAAATGTCAATCTCTGCCTCTAGGATTAATCACAGTGTCTATTTATCTACCCAAAATGGGGAGAGAAGGAATCACATAAATATCAGTGAATTTTTCTTACATACATAACCAGCCACTGCTGAATTTTAAAATAAATATGTAGTAAGATAAAAAAATAAGAGTAAGGGAACTGTTCTTAATTTGGACTTGGAGACAGTAAGTGAAGTAATTAGATATGTATTTTCCCCCCTCTTTCTTTACATCCCAGCAAGCATTTGTGGAAGATGTAATATTCACATTCATTTCCCATTTTTCACTTCATTCTCTATACAATGCCAGTGAACTTAACCCTATGGTTTTATTTATAGGGGAAGACTCATAAGTCTCTTAAAAAAGGATCTGGTTCTATGGGAAGAAAAGAGAAGTCATCTTTTCTGTTCTCTGATTATCTACAAAGCCTGAATTACTTGCAGTTTTGAGTAAACCTTAGATCGAATGCACACACCAAATCTGTTTTTAGAAGAGTGCATTTAGGCGAGTTGCAAACATTACTTGACCTGAGTGAATTTATTATAATCTCATGCCCTTCTGTCTGTCTATCTCTCTGTTTAGCTGTTTGTCTGTCTGTCTGTCTATGTTATCTATCTAACTGGGCTTAATTTTAGACTCGTTTGTGAGTGGAAATGGTGTGGAGAACATGTGTGTGGAAAGGGAGGGTAGAGGGATTCTTTTTAAAGGGTAGTTTATTAATTTAATTTAATAATTTTCCTGGTAGCCTCCCTTTTTGGATGGAATAAATCTCCTAATATTACTCTGAAAAGCCTCTCATTCCTGCCTTGGTAACGCCAGTTAAGCTTTGTCTATCTCTTCCAATTTTTTCATCTCTACCATTTTTTGTGTGTGGCAAGAGAAACAATGAAAGAAGAAGTAAAAAAATGGAAGATTAACTATGGAATTAACTGGCTGTCTTCACACAATATGTTTAACCTAGACTGCATTACTGTCAGCCTTGCAAAGTACTCCAGAAGTGCTAACTCTAAATTTATTGTAAGGTTACATTAACAGAATTTTGCAAGTCCAAAAGTACATCTCGCTTCCTTCTCCAAGAAATTAGGGAGGGTCATTTCTGAGACACTTTCCACATTCTGTAGATTCAGCTGTCACTTCTTAGAGAAGCAATGGCTGGCTGGGGAATTCTGGGAGTGGACGTCCACAAGCCTTAAAATTGTCCAAGTTTAGAGACCTCTGATCTAATCTTTCTCCTGTCTTGCACGATTACTCCCATTTACCATTACAATCACCCAACGTGCAAAGCTTTATTTGAATTACTCTATCCTTTTTTTCTCTTGGCTTAAAGCATTATGTGAACACAGCCCATTAGGTTGATTTATGATTCAGTGTACTGTAAGAACCCACAGAATAATTAATTCAGTATCCAGTGAAGACACTGATTGTCTTTAACCCATGATGTTAGCAGGAGACAGGGGCTCTAGGCAAAATGTCCTTTGGTTACCATCTTTTTGATTGCCACTTGAGCTAAGCAGCAGATGTTAGGTCACTATTCACACAGTTTTCTAAGGCAGTCATATCCCTATCCTCATCTGCATATGACCTCCTCTCCTCTATTACCTCCCAGGGGTATACTACCTGTTCTTCTTCACTCTTTTAAATTTTCTTGCTTGGTTTCTATTGATTCATTTTCATTCATTCTCCCATCTTACCTAGCTGTTGTATCTTTTCAGGTGCACAAAGTGAAACTCCAGCATTCCTAGATGAATGGGTGGATTTTTTTCCAAAAACCATTTGGATTCATACAGTAGACTGGGGTCTCCAAACTTTAAGACTTGTGGACTTCAATTCCCAGAGCTGGCTGGGGAATTCTGAAAGTTGAAATCCACAAGTCTTAAAATTGACAAGTTTGGAGACCCCTATGGTAGAGAATGCCAATGTGAAAATAAACCATCCCTTCAGTTGACATTAACTCCTGATGGAAATCCTGATTCCACTTCTATAGAAGCTTGCGGTGTTTTGGGCAACAATATGGAAATGATTTGCATTGCTTTCGTCTGGGCTTTTTTTCAGTTTCTTAGTCTAGTTATATTCTGGTTATTTCCTAATGATCTTTTATTATCCGTGCAGAAAATCTCTTGATTTTTGATTTTTTTTCTTTTTTGAGATCAACAAAGATTGGTTTCTAATCTTAAACAAAGTAATACATGGTAAATCAGGGTTCAATCCATTAGATAAAATAGGTACATGCTGTTTTGTAGCTATACTAAGAGCTTCAGAGTTTATTTATTTATTTAGCATCATAAAAATGTACCAGGCTTTACAAAGTTTACAAACTTAGAACTTCCATCCCAAAGAGTTCCCATCTTAAAATAAGATACTCTAAAAGTGTTATAGTGGACTAAAAGAGAATGAGGTGAAAAAGACTGCATATAAGAATATTATATCTTGATTGGGGTTTTCCCCACCTGCTGAGTTATTGAAATATCCTCATTTGATCTCATTACTTCTGGATATTATAAAATAAGAAAAGAAAGATAGAACCAGGACTAATCACTAATTAGGAACATTTGACATTTAACATGTCAAAAGAATCAGCTGATGAGAATGAAGTTACTATTGTGTGTTATCTTTATGTCTCCTTTCTATCATCTCAAGTCCAATAAAGTGAAATGCAACAGACTGGGAAAGGCCCCACAATTATTCACACAAATCAATAGTTTATATTCATCTTTTTAAAGGGTAAGTATATTAACATCAAAGGGACTACACATTGCTCAGATGACGTGGTGTTACGCTCATGTTCCCTATTCTTGCTTGAAAAACAGAGAACATCATGTCCCCACAATTTCACACACTTCATCAAATTGGCTTAATTCAAAACCAGTTCTTCCTGGTTTTGGAGGATCTATGAATCTTGATAGCCAGAAGAGTCAAAGATCATCTCCAAATGTGCTTTGGTGTGTAATGAAGGCATTTTCCTCAACTCAGAATTCCCAGTTTTGCCTAGTGGGAGGAATAGGAAGGGGTTCTCCTTAGAGAGAATTTATTTTCTCCACAAGAGGAAAAGAGGCCTGTGGGAGGCAGCAGGGCTGTCAGAAGTCTTTGCCTCCTCCAGCAGAGCAGAGAAGAGGAAGAAAACTCATACTAGGTGATCCCTTCTGCTCTGAAACCAGTGGCTTTTCAGAAATGCCTCCCACAGCCATTTTCTGGGGGCAATTATGTATGTTCCTTGCGGCTCCCATAGGGATTTTTTAATTGTTATTTTCAATGGAGGAGAATATATGTAGCTCAAGGTTGAACTGTGGGGTCCTTGGTGTTCCCTTTCTCTCAAGAAAATAACCAAGCTCAGAGAGCACCAAGGTCCCTGCAATTATTATTTTATTCTGACCCTCTGGAAAGTATGGGAACCAGCATAAATGGGCAGAGTTAAATCTTCTCTCCAGCTTCAAAACTAACAACTGCAACTTTTCAAGAGTCGAGATGCAAGAGTGGGAAATTTCAAAGAAGGGATGAGTTCCCAACCTGAGGTTAGAGAGGAGGGGTTTCACTGTACAGTGTTTGACTGATCTTGATTAGATCTCTATGTTTCTGAAAAAGCAAAGAAAACTAGGGAAAGCTGGGTCTCTCTCTCTCTCTCTCTCTCTCTCCCTCCCTCCCTCCCTCCCTCCCTCCCTCCCTCCCTCCTTCCCTCTCCCCCACACACATACAAACACAAGATTTGAGATTCTTTAAACTGCCCCGCCCTCCCAAAAATATTTTAAGAACTGTATCTTAAAGGAACTGGGCTTGCAATTGTTTGCTTTTCCCTCTCCTGCCCTGTCCCTCCTCTTTCAGTGTTGTGCCTTTTATTGTGTGTAAACCTGTGTTGAAAGAAAATTCTTCATCAGGGTCTGGTCCAAGCTGAGAATAAACAAAATGGAGACTGCTTAGGAAAGAAGGTTCTGTTTATTGAGTTGCCAGAAACGTCAGTGACACAGTATGTTTCTGGAGTAGCTGACAAAATGGAACTGTGAGTGGTGGGTTTTTATACCTTCTTGGGCTTTTGTGTTTGGAGTTGTTCTTGTGGCTTTGTATTTGAGATTCTTCCTGTTCCTGTGCAATGAACTTTGACCTGAGCTTCAGTGTGTCCTTGTGGTATTCTAATGGTAGTGGGTTAATTCTATTGTGTCCTAAAGGTCATGTATTTTGGGTGGGAGATGTAGGTTTTAGTGGTCTTTATCTTTCTAATCCCATCAGCTCCCAGATTCCTGGTCCCAGTCTTCCTGAATGAATCACCAAATCTGCATTTCTAAAAGCTGGTTTATGCTTGGGGCAGAGAGACTTGGGGTGGGGGTTTCTGCGTAAGATTTTATATTATTCCTTTGGGGAAATATAATATTTTGACTTTTTTAATATCCTCCAAAATATTTCCTTCTCTAGGAAGGGGGGTGCTCATTTCTTACACCTGTGAGTATGGAATACCCCTGAGAAAAGCAATAGATAAAAATGCAATTATTAAATAAATGCAGACCCTTAGCTCACAACAAAGGCCAACCAGTCTGTTTGGATTAAAATAAAAGATAATGCATTAGCAATTGTGTAAAACAGTTTACTTACAAATTATAAACTACGGTTGGCTGCAGGTTTGAAGGATGGCCCCACCTCCCTGTCAAGCTATTCTGGGCAGCTTGTGCCGCCATAAAAGAACAATCTAAAACAATGATGGCCACTTTTGTTTTGAAAATGTTCAGAGTTTATCAAATGTCCATGGCAGGATGGGGAGAGGACCAGTTTGAGCAAAGTCTTATCAACTGAGAACTGCCATTAAAATTTCCCATAAAGAGTTAGACAAAAGGTACTGTATGGAACATTAAAATGGCTAGCTCACTGATTCAGACATTTGTCTCCCTCTTCATCCTCTCTTCTCAACCCTAAAGCCAGAATCTGAATGAGTTTTTGCCCTGCAAATCTGGAAGCCCAGTTAGAGCAGAGTAACTGTTAAGGGTCCTAAGGTGGCACCCTGGAAGGAACTGATTAAAAGGGAGGGTGAACTCAGAGATGTGGGGGGAAAGGGCAACATGTGGTTGTATCCCTGTCCTACTTTTAAGCCTCGTGAATGGATTTTGAAGCACACACAGTGATACGGGATCTCCATGATCATAAATAATGTGCCATTGAGCATAGGTTGCAGGGAAGAAATAGTGGCAAAGACAGTTGGTTGGGCTGGAAATTCTAGTGGGCAGTTTCCAGTTTAGTTTGCAGCCAGCATCCTCTCAGTCAATCCCCACCTCCAGATCAGACCAAGCGTAGACAACACCACTCTGTTTAACTAGCATAAACAATAAAGCCTTGTGCTCATTTATGAAACATCAACAAACATTTAAAAGAAAACTGGCAAAACTAGGCAAAAGGCAGAGAAAAGTAGGGAAAGAGAGAGAGGAGCAGCAAGCAGGAGATTCTCTCTCTGTCTCTCTAAAACTTTGCAGAAACAATACTGTGGTATTGTTGGCATGGCCAATATCCCAAAGAGAGGATTTTGGTTATTCCAGCCTGGACCTTCACATGAACATAATGGCAGCAGAATAGAGATGGAAAGTGATCTGTCTTCTATTTTGCACCATGAATTAACCAGTTTGTTGGGTGGCAATATAGTATCCAACCGCATGCAAAGTCCCCTGGGAAAAACATCTGGACGCATAGTTATCTGCAGGAAAAGATGCTAGACTACGTGATACTTTGGTCTCACCCAAAATGACTGTTCTTTCATCCCTGACTATCTACAGGACCACCTACCTACAGTATCTATCTGGGAATCAAGACTATTTGGAGAATCTCTCTATAGGCCTTTCCTTTTCAGAGGCCTCTTTATTAGCACGTGTGAGAGGCTGATCTCCAGTGTCGATCTAAGCCAGTGGTTCTCAACCTGTGGGTCGGGGCCCCATTTGGGGTCGAACGATCATTTCACGGGGTCGCTAAACAACGTAGTCCGCCATTTTTTCCCCTTTTCCTTAGCTGTGCTATTCCCTTTTATTCTATTGGCTTTTGAAAGCCAATAGAATAGACTCTCTTGAATAGAGTCTAATTCTATTGGCTTTCAAAAGCCAATAGGAATTGTCCAGGCTGTCTCTGCCTGCTGAGCCCGCCAAAAGTCCCATTCTGCAAACGGTGCTGCAAGTTGTCTGCAGCGAAGGCGAGCTGTCTGGAAGTTTCCACCCCTCCCTGCTGAGCAACTACTAAAAATGTAAGTAAAAGAGGGCCAGGGGTGGGAGGCCGGCGGGTGCAGGGAGGGTTGCTGGCACGCGTGGGGCCCGGCGGGTGCCTTACCTCCCTTGGGCTGGGCCAGCTGGTGGCCCAGCTGGTGCTTGCCCTGCACCGTCTCTGCTGCTTGCCAGCTACGCCTCAGCCGGTGCAGGGGGCGGCACCACATATGCGCGGCACTCCCGGACAGGGAAAGTCCTCGACTTACAACCAGTTGGGTAGTCCTCGACTTACGACCGGTTGGGGGTCGCGGCATTAAAAAGGTTGAGAACCACTGATCTAAGCCATAGTATGTTCTTCCTTAGTCTCTATTTTTTTCTGTCTTAATAAATGAAGCAAGATTTTCCTCCTTACTCTACATTCGGTTGTAATAATGATGGTTTCAGGGGCTGTTTTTAATGAAGTTTTAATTTTTCTACAGTTTACTTTTGATTTTTTGCTGCCTTGATTGACTGACCTATTAGTACAAAATAAAAGTCAATAAATAAGATAATGTAAAGCTAAATAGGCTTCAGAGAGGGAGATTCAAAGATGCTTTGAGAATCTCCCTAAGGTGTTTACATTTGGCAGGTAGAAGAAATACTTGACAGCCACTATATCACATGAGTGATGGCAAAAGTCTTTCTTGCACTGGACAGGTGAATACTTTGTCCAAATGTACAAGAGCCAGGAGAAAAATCCAGTCTTTCATCCACAAGGCAAATAATTTCCTTTATTCCTGAGACACATGCTATGTCCCTTATGCAAAATACAAGAGGTTGCACTGCATTCTATATACAATCAGAGTGTTACTTTTGCCTTATCTGCTTAATTTTAAACATATGGCATACTCAGAATCTCTCGAGCAAACATCATTCTGGGCAGTAATGAAATCCACACAATCACTGACAGCTTTTGGGATTTTTTTCCCTTTCTTAAATTAGTAAAAGAAAATCAGTGATTGGAGCAATTTGGATTGTTTATAAACTAAATGGTGACAGGTTTTCATACAAAGAAATACGTTCTGAAGTCATTAGCCAACCAACTTCACAACATCTTCTTTTCCTATCTTCACTTTACTGGTGTTTTTTAAATGTCATTTGAATTGTTCCACCCTAATTGGAAATGAAGAAGGTGGAAAACAAAGGATCTCATTGTTCCCACAGATAAAAAGGAGAACACTATGGTCCTGCTTTTGTTAACATCCCTATTACCGTACGTTGAGAATTAATATTAACCATATGAAATGTATTAGTTTAGGTTGGACAAAATACAAACTAAGCAAAAATCAGGGCCAGGCAGGCTAAGGACACTATTTAGATAAGTAAATTAGAAAAAAAAAAAAAAAACAACCCAAAACTTGTTGATCCCAGTTTTCGGATGGCAAAGCAGTCCTTGCAATGGGAAGCTTTCATCAGTACCACAATAAATATAGACAAAAGAATAATGCACTCATATTGTGATTTTTCTTTTAGTTGTAGAGGTAAAGCCATCCTAAATATTAAAGTAGCTGAGATTTCCTGTTGCTGATTGCAACTCCCATAAGCTGCCCATATAACTGGTCAGTTTGAAAAGTATGGTTAGATAACCTTCTTATGGAGGGAGGCATATTTGTTAAAAAAAAAATTGTCTGGTAATAAAAGGTCATTCATTCTGATGAAGTGACAACAGCATTATGCAAATAGTGGAAGAATTTGGGGCATATTTTTATTTAATAAAAATGTTAAAATAAGTGCATTGAACTTATCAGGGTTCTTAAACATCCATTTTATCCATTATTATGCCAAAAATGTGGAAAATTACATTACTAGCTTTTTAAAAGCATGAGCTAGGGCAGTGCTTCTTACCTTCAGCTATCTTAAGAAGTGCAGATTTCAACTCACATAATTCCCCAGACACGTTAGTTGGAGAATTCTAGGACTTGAAATCTACACATCTCAAAGATACAAAATTGAGAAACAGTGACCTAAGTGCTCTAGGACTACAAAAATAAGGATTAACAGGATCAAGAACATCTGAATCTCTGGGGTGAGACTTCTATAGGGCAGGCATCGTAACAAATGTCTCCTGGTCTAAGCAACATAGAAAGGATCCAAAACATGTTTAGCCTGCTGGATCTGGTGGCAAGAGCGAAACTCTAGGAGCAAACCCACAAGCGTTTTGATGGCCTACTGTCATGTACAAGGTTATATTTTCATATTTGCATTTTAAAGAAAAGGAAGTCATAAAGTGGGCAAAATGAGTGCTTTAAGTAAGTTTTAAATAACACAGGACTTAGATATTATTACATCCTATTTATTTCTGTCATTTATTCCTAGTGTATTCCAGTGTATTTCTGATTCTCACTTTGCCTGGACGACTTGATAACACACACAAACACACACACACACACACACAGAGAGAGAGAGAGAGAGAGAGAGAGAGAGAGAGAGAGAGAGAGAGAGCATGTCCTTTAAAGATGGGGGATGCCCTGAAGCAGTTCAGGAGCTGTAGCAGAAATGAAAAAAAGAAATGTTCATAACCACCATCACCCCACTTTCCCCAGGAACATAAGCATCAAGAAGGCCATAGATTTTCCCATACTCAGGCCTTCTTCTATACATGGAAGGCTTCATCTGGAGCAGTCTGCTTCGCAAACATTTGCAGATTGCAAGACAAATGCTCATTCCATCAGAAATTGGCAATTCTCATGGTTGCTTGCAACAACCCTCTGGCTTGGAGAAGCATCTTTCTCTTAAACAAAACATTCTGAGTGAAAATAGAAACAAGTCTTGGTATTGTTATTAACATTATGAACCCTGAAAGGATTTCTTTGTCCCATGAAAGAGCAATTCTTGAGAAAGTACAAAAATAAGCCAGAGGATCCAACAACCCAAAAGGCTAGTTGATTGAAAAATTCAAGCCATATTTGTTTGCTTAAGCTTAAATCTATAATTGGGTTTGGAACTGCTATTTAAAGATCTGAAAAGTTAAACACTGTGTTCAATATTTGGGGCTATAAGTATGTGTGGGAAATTTGAAGTTTTCTGGAACACAGTAGTATCCCTGGACAAACTTCTAAAGTGATAAATGACACAAGTCTGCTAAATTGCATGCTTTTAAAAACTTTTTTTAAAAAATGTCTCAATCCCTGTTTGAAATACTGCTTGCCTTCAAGGTTATTCATCCTGCAGCATAAGCTCATGGACGCTCCATCAATGGAGGTTTTTTAGAAGAGACTGGACAGTCATTTGCCTGAGATATATAGCAGATATGTCAAACACAAGGCCCGGGGGCCAGATGTGGCCCATGAAGTGGTTTCATGTGGCCCGTGAAAGCCATCCTGGAAACAGTGGAGCCAATGTACAATTTTGTGGTGGCCATCTATGCTGAAATGCATTCAGTCTTAGCTCCACAAGCCATCTGGAAAGAGCGAGGAACCAGCCCCTGCCGCATCGGCCCCACCCTCTGGGTGCATGCTGGGGAGGTGTCAGCCTTTGTGAGAAATGAAGAAATGCACCATTGCCTGGAAGTGGCCAGCAAATGGCGCTCACCTACTTCACATATCCGGCTTGATGGGCTCTACCCTGGTCTCACCCCTTTCTGCCAGAGACCCTCAGATCTGTCCCACTCCTCCCAGGCCCCCACAGGCACCCTTGACGCGAATGACATAGAGCTGGCCATGTCCACCCAGTAGGCCACACCCACTCCATCCATGCCTACCCAGTAGGCCACATCCACCCACCCTCCGAGGGCAACCGCAATGCTGATGCGGCCCTCAATGAAATTGAGTTTGACATCCCTGGTATATAGGTTCTCCTGCTTGAGCGGGCAGCTGGACTTGAAGACCTCCAAGGTCCCTTCCAGATTCTCTTCTCTTCTATTCTATTCTATTCTATTCTATTCTATTCTATTCTATTCTAAGCAAGTGTGTCAAATCCTTGTGCAGGGCTACGTACAAATAGCCACAAGAACTGAAACATACATTGTCTTCCTCTCTTTTCCAGAAAACCAGGGCATGTGAGAAGAATGACGAAAGTCCACAGTTTTCTGTTAGCAATTATACTTCTCTACAGCTGGAAGGAATGTCTCTCCAGCTGGTCCTGCTGCCAGCTTTTTCTTCCCGCAGAATGTTGCTTCTTTTTCTCAGGATAGGTGCTTTGTGTTATATGGGCTCAAAGTGGTAGCTCCCTATGAAAACATGAGAGTGCTGTAAAACAGTATGGGACTGTATATAAGTCTAAGTCAGTGGTTCTCAACCTTCTTAATGCCGCGACCCTTTAATACAGTTCCTCATGTTGTGGTGACCCTCAACCATCAAATTATTTTCGTTGCTACTTCATAACTATAATTTTGCTACTGTTATGAATCATAATGTAAATATCTGATATGCAGGATGTATTTTCATTGTTACAAATTGAACATAATTAAAGCATAGTGATTAATAATAATAATAATAATTTTTATTTTACAGTCACAGACCAAAATGCAAGTACAACAAAAGAAAACACAAGAAAAATACAATCACAAACAGTTAACACCAGAAGCCTTGGCTAAAGGGAATTACAACGTTCTCCTCTAATAGTTACAGCTCTTAAAATAAATTTAGAAACCTGAGAAGTAATATAGGAGGAGCCATCCCCTAGACAATATAAGACCAAATTACTAACATTAGAACCAGAGGGATCAATTCCAAGGAGAGACAGTAATTTAATTCTGGCTGTTTTATACATAGGGCAGTATGATAAGACATGCTCCACAGTTTCAACTTCAGCCCTATCACAGGGGCATAGTCACTCACTAAACAGGAGCCTCTTGAATCGCCTGTCGAGTAGTGCTGATGGCAAAATATTGAAATGGGCTAGGGAAAAGACTCTTCTATACTTGGGGATGGTTAGAGTGTAGAAATATGAAGCCATCCTCAATCCATAATTATTAGAATGGCTGAAGATCAAAGGGGAGCAGGTTTTGTTGGCTCTGGATCTTAAATATTGCAAATCTATGTCCACAAGCCGTTGGACTACCCTAAACTGGGTGTCCTTGAGACCATAATCTCCCAGAGCATCCCCTGTAAAACCTAGCAAGTGGAGTTTCTTCGTCAGCTCCCTCTCCCAATGAGAAGTATGAGAATCAGCAAACACCAGGAAAAGGTAGCTACCAGGGACTGCCGAAAAGAGCATCCAAAACCACCATTTAAAGGTGTTAATCCACGCCATGCATTTGACTGAATGAATGCCCAGTTCCAGGTACATCGAAGCAAATCCAACACAAGGAGAAAGACCCAGAAGTTTCCTAAGAAAAACAGCCTGGGTTCTTTCAATACAGTCCTTGAAGCCTTGTATCCATATGGGAATTCCATAAAGAGTTTGGGCCAGGGTTTTGGCTTTATATATACGCAGAGCAGAAGGAATAAACTGGCCCCCTTGGGTAAAAAAGAATCTTATAATCTAAAGCATAGTGATTAATCACAAAACAATATGTAATTATATATTGTGAAATATTTATTTCTAATTACAAATAAATGGAATTTTGGCATTGTAGTCCAAGGACTTCAAGTCAGATTCCCTCTTCTTTTAAATATTCAAATGCATTGTACAAAAAAATAATGGTAATCCTGTGAATTTTGTTGAATTTTTATCATTTTTGATGCTAACATTTGATCAGAATTGCAAATTAATGGTGGAGAATTGGGCCCCAAGCCTCTGTAAGGTAAGCTCATACTTGACAAGGAAAGATGAACCCATTTAAAACTTCCAAGGGGAAAGATGGCAATTAATTAGCTCCCACTCCAATTTAACTGATGAGGACCACCATAATTTCTCCACAGCCTGCCAATGCTCACTACTCCGGCATTTTGCATCCAAGCCAGAGAAGTTTTTTCCTCCAAGCAGGGAGGGGGAAGGATCTGCTCTCAAGAGTTAAGCCTGAGCAGCAGAAACCCCACGTGCGGCTGCCCTTCATCCATGCTCCTTTCACTCCGGTGGAAAGAAAGGAGCTGAAGAATGCGAAGCGAGAGCCCGGCCCCTTCCTTTCCAGCTCACGGCATCCCTCCTTCCTGCCTGCACTCACACAACCCTCTTAACTTCAAGTGTCTCCGAAGAGAGTCAGCTCAAAGTTACAATTGATGGGTTGTTGTTCCTCTTCATCTTTTGTGTTTCGTTTGAAGCATCATTGTACATAGTTTCACCTTCAGGACTTCCTCCATGCTCCCGGGATTTGCTCACGGCGCCTTCATGCCACGTATCGTCCCACACTTCCTTTTGTGTAGCAGTCACGCCTAAAGACCTTGGGAGGGACAGACCGGAAAGATGAGGGACACCACTTGTGCGGTTTTTTTGCAGCTCCAGCAAAAGAACCTGGGGGAAGCAGCCCCGACGACAAAGTCCCTTCCACCACCACCCAATCCTCTTCTCGGACATCACAGCCACATGAAAAACCAGCAACCCCCCATCTCCCCAGGCCAAGGGGTACAAGATGAAGCAAAGTTTGGTCAAAATATGCCTTCCACAAGGAAACACTTACCTTGGGATGCTTTTTCTATTGCCCCATCTATTAGCTTCTCTATGGGCATGGGAATATTGAGGGGGGGGGCTCTCTGCTTTTCTACAGATACAATTTCACCGCACGATAAAAAAATGGTTAGAAATCCTGTCAAGTCATGTGATTGATTGAATTATTTCCACCCCTCTTTTCCTCCTAACCCTCCCCATTTTAGAACAATACTCGGCAACTTTTTTTCATTATGTCAGACAAAAATGGCTGATGACAGAGAGGAGGATCGTGGCTGCCATTGTCAGGGAATGCTTGGATCTCCTCGCCGCTACTGTGGCTGCAGAAGCTTCAACCGTGAGGTGAATGCGGAGGTTGATTAGGGTCTGGTATCTTCCAGTCATGCCTTGAATGTAGGAGGATAACTCTTCCTGATTCCTCCCTTCTCTTCCCCCTCCCTTTTCCTACTTTTCCAGCCTAGGAAAGTCTATAGTGTCTTGGTTTCTAAGACCATCGGAAATATGTATTTTCCAATGGTCTTAGGCGACCCCTGTGAAAGAGTCATTCGACCCCCCAAAAGGGTTGCGACCCATAGGTTGAGAACCACTGGTCTAAGTGCTATTGCTACTGTATTGCTATCTGTCCCTGAACTATGTATCAGAATGAACAGTCTGCCCAGTAAAACTGGAGCTATTACTTTGGCTTAATATAAAATAATATTTGGGGTAGATGGGTAGCAAAGAACATCATTTAACTAAAAAGCATAATTAAGCATATTTTAACTGATTAAGAATTAAGTGCTAGGCCGTAACACATTTTTTGTTTTTATAATTTTATATTTGTTTCAATTTTTTTAAAAAAAATAAATAAAAAATCATTTTCATTCTAACTTTGGAATACATAAAAATTGTCTGTCAACTGAAACAAGAATAATATTCAAACTAACTAAATACTAACTAAATATTTAAACCACAACTAAATACTTCAGATCTTTAGTTGTTTAATATTAATTTGATTCATTTTAAAAAAAGCGATTGTTCTAATTTTATTCTAGTCACTTAAACTGGACAATCCACATTATTTTCTTCAATGGAAATCTAGAGCATCAGTCTTCCATTTTTTTCCCAAACAACTCGGTGAATCATTCTTTTTGTTGATCGTAAAATGCCAATGCCACAAAAGTGCTGATACTAAGGTAATATATTCTACTTGATGAAATAGTGTACCAAGAATGGTAAGAATAATTTTTTCTCCTCCTCCTGAGATCAGCTGTTAACAACGTAACTGGTTGAAAATGAAGGATATTTTGTCTTGGGTATAGATTACAAGGTGGAAAGATTCCTGGTTTTCTAACCAAATGAATTATCCAGATGGTCAATATGGGCTGAACTTTTTCAAAAGTATCCTTGTGTTATTCAGTTGTGATTTTCATTATTTATTGCACATGCAGGTTGTTATTTCAAAGATATAAAACAAAGATGGCAAACCATAATCTTCTAGATGTTCAGCTCCAATTTCTATCAACCAGAAATGCCACCCTGGAAGATTCTTTCCTATGGAGTCTATGCTGCTCTCTGAGGCTTTTTAAATATATATATATATATATATATTTCATTTAGTGTTATTACTTACAGTAGAGCCCACTCAGAGTATTTTTGAAGAATTTCCAGCACACTGCTATATATCTCTGTAGAAATAACTTCCACAGAGTATTCCTAATTCAAAGGCTAAAATCTTATACCATGTTTGGCAGTAAAACCCTTGACTGTAGTGGTATTTTTTTCATAGTAAACATGAACAGAATTATGTTCTTATTACAAATTCAATTGATCTTAAACCATACAGATCCAAAAAAACTGCCCTAACTGATTGGTGGATTCTAGCCAATCATGGGCAATTACACAATTAAAGAATGTTCCAAAGCTTCTTTAAAAACCAAACTCTTTTATATTGCTAAATAAAACCAGTCAAGATAGAAAGGAGTTTGTGATAACTGGATATCAGATCCATCACCCAAAGTATGGAATGCAGGGCACTTCCTCCCAGTTTACATTCCAGAGGCAGGGAAGATCTCAGGGGAGGGGGATTCGGGAGTGGAGGGATTGGGGAGATGTGGGTGGAAGGATCAGCCTAAGGGAAATCCAGAGTCCTAGACCTCTGATGACCTCCATCTATCCCACTGAGAGGTTTATGAATGTATATTTAGTGCCCGAGAAGGCAAAGATTGACAGCTTTATAAATACCTCAACATATTTAGGGAACCTATTTACAACCTACTATAAAATATTTAATAAATAGTCATTTAATTCCTTCTTTAAAAGTTAACAGTGTGACTTACTGTTCCACATTTTTCCATGCTCTGTCTACAGCTTTCACATTAATTCAGAGATGCATAAAATAAAGGAATTTCCAAATCAGGAAGTTTTTGGTAGTAGCAGCAAAACTCAAACCATAACTCCTATAGGGTTATTCTTGGATTAAAATGAGATGTGGTTTAATTTTGTAAAAACAGATTGATTTTTATGTTATTTTCCACCATGTTCACTAATTTTAAAACTTTTAAGCAGAGACTGGTGGATTTTATTGTGAAGTCTGATAGTGTTACTGTACATGCCACAATATCATTTACCTTGGTGGATCACACTATTTTGAAATAAAATGTCCCTATGTAACAATTTGATTCATTTGCCATGTTCCGGTTTTTGACTATCAAACATTTCCATAAAGAGGTACTCAATAAAGAATAATTACTTAGTAGGAGAAAAATGACTGTGACTCCTGTCTTAAACCTACTCCAATTGGTCCACAAAAACCCAGATGACACTAGATAGCATCAAAGTGTTGTTGTTGTTTTGCTGACTAGATACCATATGGTGCATTTTCCCATTTATCTCTTTTATTCTGAACAAATGGACAACCCTAAATATAGCTAGATATATTGGTATAGGAGTAGAGTAAAAAGATCAACTAGCCCGAGATAACTTTTCAGACGCTTTTAAAAAGGCAGAACTATAAAGCACAAATAACTCAAAGGCATTGGTGCAAGTAGATAGGGAAAAATCCTAAAGTATCAATTGACCCTAACAGAGGTTGGGCACAAGATAATATAATAATCACATTGGTCAATACTTTTGGACACCATTAATCATGTTAATTCACCATTAGTCATGCTTAGCTTAATTTACATGCTTCAATATGTCCTGCCTTCTAATTGTTTTGTATTAGGAAACTTTCTGCAAAGAACAAATCTTTAATGGAAGTCTATAATTTAATTTGACAATATCTAATATATTACAGTATGGTAACACAGTGTAATATCTTGGTTCATAGTCCCTGATTAGATATGAAAGAACACATTACCCTTTTAGACAACATATCTGTTGAGTCCTTGGTGGGAAGCAGACACGAGAAGCAGTTGAAGTTCTCAGTTTCCTTTATTCAGCGTTCAGCTTACAAGTAGATGGCTTCAGCAGCTCCCAAAACCTCCCAGCTTCTTATATAGACGCTTCCCGGGTAAATGTGTTACTGTTCCCGCGCCAGCACCCGCGCATGCGCACGGCGCTGGCGACAGCCTGTCTGGTCCCGGGCAGCTTTGCACCTGCCCGGGACTGCCTGAAAACGCCCGAGCCGTTTGCAAGGCTCGGGACATAACACCCCTTTCCCCCGGGCTAAAACTACTACCAACATATAAACATTTATTTTATGCAGTGTTCTGCTTCTCAGTGCTCCTATCGTTACCTGGCTTTTGTTTAGCCAGCAATGTTCTGTAATCCTCTAAGTATTTAGGAGACTTCTTTGCTCTCTGTGACCTTCTCAGCTCTGGGTTACTAGCATGAGTTCCCTGACTGGAGGGAGATGTGAGCCTGTTCTCCTTATTTTGCCTTGGTGCCTTCCAAGGACTGTGCCCCGATGCCTGGCCTGCTTGCTTGCCCACCGGGCTCGTCAGGCCAGGGCTTCTGTCACCTTGTGACCTGGTTGACCTGCCTAGCTGTAGACTCTCGGGCCCCTTGAAGTGATAGCCACTGCTGGGTGTCTCTGTTGAACCTCCTAGGTCTGTCCAAGACCTGTCAGGAGGCTGACCATTCCCTGAACCCCGTTCTGTGTCCGGGCTTGTGTGGGTTTCTGTACTTTCCCAAAACTCAGTTACTCCCTGATTTGGGCTAGAGGTGTTGTAGTCGGGACTTGGTTCCTTGACCACCTCCCTGTATGTTTGACCCCCTGTAGAATTTGGGGTAAGGTCAGGCCAACCTTGGGGATTGTGTGCCAGCTCTCTTGCGGGGAACGATTTGTTGGGATGCCCCCGGGTATCCTCCGTGACTGGAGTGCTGTGTGATGTGTGTGGAAGATGAGTATGCCCCCGGGGTGACTCCCTGGCTGGAGTAGGCGTGAGTGCCTGTTGTGTGGGTAAGCTCCATGAATTCCTTTTCGGAGCAATTGCGGAACCCTGGGATGGGCCGGTTGTGGCTCCATCAGTGGAGATGGGCAGCAGCTCGTGCCCTTCCCTTTGCTCCAAAGGGTCCCCCTCCCCCCCTGGAAAAGAACCAGGAGTCTCATCTGAAAAGTCCCGCCTAGGGCGGAGTTGGTCGATGTGCCGACGCAGGACACGACCGTTGTCCAGGGCAACCTCGTAGGAGAGAGGACCTGTGACCCTGGAAATAGAAGCGGGGACCCAGGTATGACCAGGCCCGTAATTGCGAGTCCAAACCGGGGCACCCACAAGTAGTTGTCTAGGTGCCCTAGGAGGTGAGGTAGATGAAGGCAGTCTGTCCAGAGCAACCGGTCAAGTTTAGTAGTAAGTTGACGCCCCCAACGAAGTTCAGCTGGGCTTCTCCCTGTAGAAGTGGACGTTGTGGTGCGATAAGAAAGGAGAAAGTCAGCCAACCTGTGATGCCAGTCCCCGTAGGTGAGTCTTTTCAAGGCGTCCTTTGTGATGCGCACCATACGTTCAGCCATACCGTTGGTAGACGGGTGGAAGGGTGCAGACGTGGCATGACGAATCATGTTAGCCTGTAAGAAAGCTTGGAATTCGGAGAAAGTGAATTGAGGGCCGTTGTCAGACACGATGACATCTGGAAGCCCGTGTGCAGCAAAAATCCCCCTCAGTACCTGAATAGTCTTTGCAGTGGTGGTGGAAGAGACAGGTACAACCTCAAGCCATTTTGAATGGCTGTCAACAGGACCAAGAAGAACTGGCCCTGAAAGGGCCCAGCGTAGTCAATGTGCACCCTAGACCATGGGGACTGTGTTTCCTCCCATCTATGCACGGGAGCTTGGGGCATCTCTGGGCGAGATCGTTGGCACAGGTGGCATGCATGCACCTTAGCCTCAATATCTTTATCTAAAACAGGCCACCACAAGTGGCTGCGCGCAAGAGCCTTCATACGAACAATGCCAGGATGACCCTCGTGGAGGGATTCTAAGACCCTAGTCCTCATTGAGGTGGGAATGACAACTCTGTTTCCCCAAAGCAGACAACCCTGAGAAAGGGACAACTCGTTTCTTTTGGACCAGAAACTCTGAAACTCAGGACTAGGGCAGTGCTCAGGCCAACCGGACAAAACCCAGGAACGGACACGTGAAAGTGTGTGATCTGTACCTGTTTCAGCGGCAACATCCCTGGCACAAAGAGGGAGCTCGGGCAAGGCTTGGATTGATAGAATGTTGACAGCTGGCGCAGGGTCAGCTTCTACTACTGGCAGAGGCAATCTACTGAGGCCATCAGCATGGCCCATTTCTTTCCCAGGCTTGTGGAGTAAAGAAAAATCATATGCAGACAGAAAAATAGACCACCTAAGCATTCTAGGGGAAATGATTTGGGGAGTCTGCTTACGTGTGGTAAACAGTCCCAGCAGAGGCTTATGGTCAGTAAAGACCGTGAAATGCCTGCCATAGAGAAAATCGTGGAATTTTTTAATTCCAGCGACAACAGCCAGAGCCTCCCTGTCTATCTGAGCGTAGTTGCGCTCAGCAGAAGACAATGTTCTGGAGTAATATGCAACAGGAACCTGAGTTCCATCAGACCTGAGGTGGCTCAGGACAGCTCCTACCCCGTAAGGGGACGCATCACATGCGATGCACACAGGAAGAGATTCGTTGAAATGTGCAAGTACACTGTTAGAAGTGAGCAAGGCCTTGACTTTGTTAAAGCAAGCCTCATGTGTATGTGACCACTGCCACACTGCTTGTTTGTCTAGTAGCCTGTGAAGAGGCTCAGCTACACTAGCTTTATGTGGAAGAAAAGAATTGTAGAAATTCAGGAGGCCCAGGAAGGCCTGAAGTTCGGCCTTGGACTTTGGCCTAGGTGCTTCTAAAATAGCTGTCAGTTTGGATTCAGCAGGGTGAATCCCAGCAGCATCAATTTTGAACCCCAGAAATTCAGTAGAAGGCACCCCAATCTTGCATTTGTCTTTTTTGAGCTTGAGGCCTGACTTCCTGAATCTTAACAGAACAGCCCTTAGCCTTTCAGCTAGAATGTGTGTGGAGTCTCCTGCAATTAAGACATCATCAAAGTAGGGGCAAACCCCTGGTATACCCCGTAGTGTGTTTTCCATTACGCTTTGGAAAATCCCAGGAGCGACATTCACTCCAAACTGCAGCCTTTTTACCTTAAAGGCTCCCCTGTGGGTCACAATAGTCTGAGCTATAGCAGCATCATCATCAACAGGCAGCTGTTGATACGCTTGAGCTAGGTCAAGCTTTGCAAAAACGCGCCCCCCCTTGAGGGAGGCCAGAATATGACTGACCACAGGAACAGGATAGGCATGTTGCTGCAATGCCTTATTCAGAGTGCATTTGTAGTCAGCACAAATGCGAATGTCCCATTTGCCTTTAGAGGCGTGACAATGGGGGTCTCCCAAGGACTGGAATCAACAGGTTCTAGGATTCCCTGTTGAATCAGTTGTCCTAACTCAGTGTCAATTTTACTCTTTAAAGCAAAAGGGACCCTTCTTGCTTTAATTCTAATGGGAGTGACAGTGGGGTCTAGCTTTAAGGACACAGGGGGTCCTTTGAATGTGCCCAGCTGGGGGCTGAAAACATCTGCAAATTCTTTGCAGACTTCCTGTAGGTCGAGTGTTTGTAAGCTGTTGAGTCCTGTGACGTGTATCCCCAGGGCCTCAAACCAATCGAGTCCTATGAGACTCGTTCGTTCACCCCCTACTACTAATAAGTCTAGTGGACCTTCAAAACTCTTGTATTGCACGTTAAGGGTGGCCTCCCCCTTAACACACACTCTTGAATTTTGAAAATCTGTTAACAACAATGTCAGAAGGCCTTAACTTGGCCTGAGTTCCACTACCGGAACAAATCTTCCTAAATGTATGCAAGGAGATAATTGAAAAGGCAGACCCTGTGTCTAGTTCCATAGATAATGGAACCACTTGTAGCTTCACCTTGAGTGACAGCTTTTTCTTAATTGGCTTGTGTGTGCCTGTCCTAAGGATGCTTCTTCGCGAAGCGCAAAACCCTACCCTATTCTGGCTGGGGAATCTGGTACCTTTCAGGCGCGGTTCTTCCTGAGGTTGTACCTTTCGTCGGCCCAGACACACAGGTGCAATGTGTCCTTGTTTGCCGCATGCCCAGCAGGTAGCGGAGCGGAACTTGCAGTCGGTTCTCCTGTGGCGACCTCCACAGCCGATGCACTTGAGCGGAGCTGAAGAGCTTCCCTTCTGTTTTTCTTCCGTCGTGGGGTGGAGACGGTCGACTTCCTCGTCCAGATCCTCCTCGGAGTTCCTTTGGGCATCTTCCTGGTGCACGGATGCAACCTCTGGACTGTTTCTGATCGGCCGCATGTTCTTGATAGCGCCGCCTGCTGCTTCTTCTGCGGTGACTTCCCTTAAGGCATCTTGGGAGGACAGTTCTTCTTTAGCGAAAAGTCTCTGTTGTAGATCTCGATGCCTTAACCCGCACACGAATCGGTCCCTCAGTCGTTCTTCGAGGTCTTTGAACTCGCAGTGCTTGGCGGCCTTCCGTAATGCGGCGATGAATTCTTTGTCCGACTCGCCGGGCCGTTGATCCCTCTGCTCGAAGGTGTGGCGCCATGCGATGACGGACATCTTGGGGTGGAAGTGCTCTTTCAGTAGCTTCTTCAGATCTGCGTATCTGACAGACTCTACTGGAACAGGTGCTGCAAGGTTTTCTGCGATGTCGAAGGCGTCTTGACCGCAAACACAAAGCAGGTTGGCAGCCTTCAAGCTCTCTTCCCTCACTTGGTTTGCCTTGAAGTAGTTCTCCACCCTGGCTACGTATGACTCCCACCGCTCTGGATGTGAGACGTCGAATTCCGAAAGCCTTCCGATTTTCGCCATCTTCAGATCTTCAGGAGACGGGTCTATCAGCCAGCCTACCCCCGAAGGCGCACCGGATTGGCGGGCAGCTGCCGAGTCGACGCCGTTCCTTTCCGCCGCTCAGGACTCCTTGGGTAAGCTTACACTTCTTCCTTTCCAGGTAGTGCAAGGCATCCCACCTTCGTCGCCAGTGTTGAGTCCTTGTCGGGAAGCAGACACGAGAAGCAGTTGAAGTTCTCAGTTTCCTTTATTCAGCGTTCAGCTTACAAGTAGATGGCTTCAGCAGCTCCCAAAACCTCCCAGCTTCTTATATAGACGCTTTCCGGGTAAATGTGTTACTTTTCCCGCGCCAGCACCCACGCATGCGCACGGCGCTGGCGACAGCCTGTCTGGTCCCAGGCAGCTTTGCACCTGCCCGGGACTGCCTGCAAGCGCCCGAGCCATTTGCAAGGCTCGGGACATAACAATATCCATCTTTCATGAGGAAAATCGAGGCAAATCATATCCCATCCAGTGAAATGGGAAGGCCAATACATCTTTTTTAAAAATAAGGCTAGTTATAGTCAGATCCTGTATGAAAAATTACATAGGAATTCCAGGCGTTTTGTGCAAATCAAGTTGAACTAATAAAAGAACATTAGTTTCACATTCTTTGACTCATGTTAACCATACCTACGTGTGATATTACAAGAAGTAAGTTCTGACACATTAAGAGTCGAGGACAATCCAAGAATATCTTAATAATGGTAGATGGGGGCGAAAGATTTACTTTAGCAACTGACTGACTGTAGAAAGAGGAGAAAAGAAATATGAGAATCAAATTTTACTTTCATGACTAGGATGCTGAGACCACTCACTAGCAGGGATAGCAATAAAGTTCTAATGATCAAATTAAAAAAGAAGCCCTAAATAGCAAGTAATATATATAGTTTTCAGTACTTTAATGATGTTTGCATGATACTATTTAAATGATGACTGATAGTTGTCCTGAATTTATGAAGATGGGAATCTTTTGCAGTTGAATTCAATTGTGTTGCAAAAGCTGGAAATGAAGACAAGAATATATTGCTTGATAGGCTATGGTCTATTAAGTGTTAATACAGTAACTGTAGCTTTTGTGATAAGTATCTTTCCTGGGATTAATAATGGATGTGGTTAATTTTCTAAATTGATATTTAAAAAAGCTCCAATTTAATGACAAATGCTTTATCTGCCTTACATCCATGGTGTGAGTAGAGGATTTATTATTTGACGGGTCCTTGGTGCTCTCTGAGATTGATTGTTTTCTTGCAGATGTTTTATTACCCAAACTTGGTAACATCAGCGGTGCCCCTCATTACAGGCCTGAGCTATAAATATTCTCCTTTATTGATTTGTTATTTATTTGTTTATTTTACTCTTGCAAATGCATTTGAAACCTTTTTCTTTCTTTTCTCAGGGTGGAATACTTCTTTAGCTATGCCATAACATACGATAGAAATAAGAAGACGCTGACTCTCATAGATTCAAATCCAACTGCTGATGTGCTTCTTAATTGCTTTCATTTGTAATCAGCACAACAACAAAATGGCATTGATGGAGAGGTTTTTACCTCACAAGGAAGAAAAATATGATACTATTAATGAGGTTGAAGGAACTTTGATATCTGGTCTGGCTTATTGATAAAGTGTCTTTGAAAAATGTGAAGGGTTTAGAACAGTGTGAGTTTTAGTTTTACTTTGATGTTATACCCTCTAATTTGTATGGCCCTCAATGTTAATACTTTATAAAAAGGTAAAGGAATCCCTGCCAATTTTGCTCCGCTAGTTATTGACGACTATAAGGGGTGATGTTCATCTCCGTTCAAGGCCAATGAGCTAGCACTGTCTGGAGATATTTCCATGGTCATGTGACCAGCATGATGTCACGGAACACTGTTACCTCCCCACCAAAGTGGTACCTATTTATCTACTCGCATATGCATGCTTTCGAACTGCTAGGCTGGCAGGAGCTGAGGCGAGGAATGCTTCATAGGAATGATTTAAATGTGAATTAAGAAATGTACCATTAATCAGTTAATTTGTCAAATGTTTTTTTATAATTTCTCTATGTGTTATTCTGCTAATATTTGGCACAGGAAGAGCACATCTATGTTCAGTCTTTGAGACATATCAAGGCTTTAATAATCCATTTCTTTCATTTTTCCAGACTGGCACATCTCCTTCCCCTTTCAATATTCAATGAAAAGAAGAAACTTGGTGGCTTCCAAAAGAGGTGGGAAAAGAAATTTCTGGTAAGGAGCTGTCCTTTATGGTACCATTATTTCTTATAATGTATTATTGTTTGTCAGGGCAAGGAAAGAGTCAAACACTTTAGAATAACTCTATTTGTAATATCATTGTCCAGGCTTCTTTTATTATCATGATTATTAACATGAAAATTATACTAATCATATGATTATATGTGTCTATATTTTTCTTCTGTTAATTAGCCTAAAAAATCATGTCTTTCAAGTGTATATTGTGAACTAATTAAGAATTTAAGGAAAGAGCCTCTCTTCCTAACTTGCCTCAATCATGAATTAATTTAACTGTCTACCATATGCCCTCATTTTCACTCTCCAAACTCATTTGAAATGGACCTGCCAATCTTCTTTCCTCTAACTTGCTCAAAAAGCAAGTGAGCTAGTTTCCATCCAGCTAATGGATGCCAACTCATAAGAGCATGCAAAAAAACAACTTTTAGTATTTTACTCATAATATTATCAGTTCCGAAATACAAAAAAAGTCCTCTTTGCTCTACTGCACATGAAGAAACAGATCAGATAATGATGCCCCCTTCCACGTTTTTGATACATTTTGTATCTGTCCATTTGTATGTAATTAAAAATATCTGAGCATTTATAATGAAATGCACCTTTTGTTCTGCTTTTAGATTCCCATTGGGAAGGTAGCTTAATGCTGTGTCATCAATTCTGGGAGTAGAAACGTTGTCCAACAGTTGCAACCATGGTGGTAGGTAAAACTCTTAGCAGACCTGCTGTGAAAATCAGTTCTCACACTGTCAGAGAAGAACAAGATGATACCTCTGTTGGCTAAACAAGGAACTGATGAAAACTAGGTCTTCCTGCCCTCCCTGCTCCAAAGACAGAGCCAAGCAATCCATTACAGAGGGAAAAAGTCTCTCTCTCTCTCTCTCTCTCTCTCTCTCTCTCTCTCTCTCTCTCATACACACACACACAAATACAAAATACTTTTTCTATACAAATAGCTTACTTTTGAAGTATTGGATTCTTTTCATTGAGGCCTTTAAACTTTTCTTCAATAAAAAGCTACTTATCGGGAGTTCTTGTATCCTTGAGAGCTTGTCTAACCATTTCCAGCCCTGCCTTATTGGTTAAAGTCAAATACTCATCTTTGCTATGTCGGTATTTGCACCTGTGTGTGAAATTTAGGAACTGAAAGGAGACAGGCGTTTCCTCCAATGGGAAAACTCTGCAATAACTTTTGCGACCTGGGGCTCACTGTGGGTGAGCTGGAAATAAATTGGTTCAGCTGCTAAAATCAACAAATAGTGTGGAATCACAGAATCCAGAGCAATTTGTGAAGTGTGAAAATGTCCTACCTCAGTGCTTCTTATGCCAGGTTGTGATATGTGGTGGTTGATCTTTCCAAGTTGTCGTAGAGAATGCAGAGATTGTTTAACTAAAAACTGTTTAGCCTTAATCCTTATCAAATGCATTTGCAGAATGCCATCCACCAGTGGAACAGACTTTCCTTCTATCTGCTTTTTCCCGCAGTTATTCAGAGAGTTATGGGGTCTTTTAGAGCATATTTGCAGAATGCATAGAATGCATAAGATACAGAAGGGAAGGCCCATTGCACAGGCCAAATCCATTTGCATAATAATGGATAGGGCCTATAATGTTTAAGAATCCATTCATGCATTCGTTTTAAATAATCCTTTTGCATCCATTATAACTTTGACACTCTAACTAACTTAATAAAGTAGTTGCCGCCACACTTTATGGTTTAAGATGCCATTACCAAGTATTTGTTTGAAATGTTTGCCCTGATCTAGAACTCTACATTGAGTCTATGTTCTCAATACGACCTCACAGCTATTTCTTCCATATTTTTATCACATTTTGAGTGATTTCTAAAAAGCTACTGCCAATTCAGCAAACAAATAATCAGCTCAGTTGTATGAATGGGTCTATGTACATACAATCAATTTTCTGAGTAGGAATTTGAAATGGATAGAGAGAGACAAGATCCCAGGAGAATCTCATTCACCATTTAGCCTGTCAGCCAAAGATAAAAACGAGCACCAGGAGGTAAAACAATTAAATGTTTAATAAATAAATAACCTAGCTTTCGATGGCTATATTGCTGCCATCATCGTCAGGGTATTAAAAGCCAGAGGGTGGGGGAGCTCGTTTATAGGCACAAACGTGCCTGCACACGGCTCATAGACCTTGTTATGGGGCCCGGTCGATTGATCCTCCCATCACTCATGTCAGAAGTGTTTCTGAGTTCTAGGTTCTTGCAGCTTAGAACTTAGAAACTCAGAAACACTTCTGACATGAGTGATGACATGACCGGGCCCCATAACGAGGTCTCTGAGGTTTTCACGGTTGTTTGTATGTAGGTCTTTGGTTATTTTATATATATATATATATATATATATATATATATATATATATATATATATATATATATACGATTAAAAGGTTAAAAAATGTGAACCCTAGGGATATTCATAATAAAATATAAAAATGAACACTAGGGTAATAAAAACTAAAGAAGTTTTTACTGGGTTAAAACTATAAAAGTTTTAAAAAGCACCAAGCTTCGCCGTCACCTGCCGGCATCCTCAGGGCTGGCGGCCAGAGAAGAGAAGGTCTTTTTATAGGCCGTGCCGAGGTTTGCACTCGGCTCCTTGACTTGTTATCGGGCTGATTGTTCAGCCGTGTGTAGGGCCTGCGCTTTTTTTCTCTTCTTAGTTGTATTTTATCCTGTCCGTCTTCAGTCTCCCAACTCAGATTAGCTGAATGGCAATTCAGTTATTTCGGTGCTTTCATGTTCCGATCTCCCCTCAGGCTTGGGTGGGGTGAGTTCCAAGTTCTTTCTCCGCCCCGTTCTGTCGGTTGCTACTTTTTAGAGTCCCATATATTTCCGGTCTCAATGCTTTCGGTTTTAATAGTTTATCATCCTGGTAATCCCGTAAATTGTACGAGTCTGGTATAGCGTGGGGGGGTATTCGCATGGTGGAGGGGTCGTCTCTTGTTCGTTTGTCATGCCCGCTGTCTCGCACGTGTCTTACTTCGAGTGCTCAATCCTGGGGGTGTGTGCACAGTCATCGGGGCGCGTCCCCTCCTGGTACCGTTGTTCTTCCTTAGTTCTCCCATTTTTTACCTTGTTGGAAGCGCTCGCGTCATGTTCTATGGGAGTCCTCAGGATCGTCAGGTAGGGGGTATGACAGCTCGATCTCTCGCCCCTGCCGCTCTCCCTTTCTCCTCTCTCTCCAACGGTATGTAGGGGTTCATCATCAACCACCTCCCGTGGTTTGTCCCTCATAGGAGCTGATCGTTCCAGCTACATGGGAGGTTTATCCTCCTTTCCGACAGCTGCGATGTTTCTTTTGGTGGTGGGCAGGCCATTTGCGTTTGGTGATTCTCCGCATTTTCACCTGCGTATCTTCCCTCATCTCCTCTTTGTAGAGGGGGTCGGACCTTAAAAAGCTGGCGCTTTTTAAAACTTTTAGTTTTAACCCATTAAAAACTTCTTAGTTTTATTACCTAGTGTTCATTTTATCTATTTTATTTTATCTATATATATATATATATATATATATATATATATATATATATATATATATATATATTCTAATATATATATATATATTCTGAGGTTTTCACGGTTGTTTGTATGTAGGTCTTTGGTTATTCGGGTTTTCTCCCGCATCAAATTGGAAGTGTCTTGGCGATGTTTCGACGAAGTGTCATTCATGCTTCTAGGAGCAATGATATATATATATATTTTCAGGTTAGAAATGTTAGAAAGCTCAAATTCTTATTGGGTACATTTCAATATTCTCTGCAATCCATGTCAGTTTTTATACCCATGCCTTATGGTCATATATACTACTTCCACTCTTCAGCAAATGAGTTGGGACCAGCTTTTATATTAACCATATGGTTTTAATGGTGGGATTTTGTAAAACACAGGAAATCATTGTAGCCTGGCAATTTTCCCTGGGAACTGCTAGTACAGATAGGGAATTTATGGTCCCATTAGGTGTTTATCTGGGATTTTCCTATTCAGTTACAAAATGCTCTCCATTATTTACAGAATTCCTTAAGGCGATCTTGCAAACCACAACGATATGCCAATAACAAGTATCTTTTCCTCATGTAATGATAAGGAACGTAACTTTCACTGTCTTGGTTTATGAAACAAGGGATCTTTGGCAAATATTGAAGACAAGGCTTTCCATAACTGTGGGGCAGCTATATTAATAGTTCTGTGATTCCTTTTTATTTCTCTAAACTAAATATTAGTATTCATTATTGATTGGAAATAAAATTTGAAAATAAAATTTCAGTTTGAAAACAAAATATAGATAAAACAAACTAGACTCTTCTGCATTGGCCCCAAATGGTGGCATCTCCCTATTTATTTCCAATAGGGACCTTTCTGATTTTTGTTTTTTAAGAGTAGGTTCATTTGAAGCTCTTCAGCTTCAGAAAAGCCAAATGGGTGTGCGTATCATTGGGGTGAATAAAATCAGGACTGGCCCAGGGAAAGTGGACAGAAGTAAGTTTTCTCCCCCATTCAATATGCTTGGACCTTGATGTCATCCAGTGAAGCTAACTGACAGAAAATATAGGAGGGGGGAAAGTAAACAGTCTTTGTACAGGACACATTGAAATCCATGATCACAAGACATGGTGATGGCCACCAACCTGATCAGCTTTGTCATGGAGTGTTCTTACAGTAACAGCTATCAATGGGTATTAGTTAGGAAGACTCAGTGTAACCTTCTGGTGGAGATGAACTGCCTTTATGGAACAGCTGCAGCAAAATGATGGTGTGTCTCCAGCTTTTGCTTGTAAGATCCCCAGCGGCTGGCAACCCATGAGTAACAAAATTCTGAAATAAGATGGGCCAGCAGGACTAGCTGTTATTTACTTATTCCAACAACTTGTAGGGTGTTATGTGTTTTTTTTTGCTCTGGGTAAAATTATCAGATACCATTATACATGAAAAATAAAATGAGGCTAAAAATCTCCAGAATGATAGCATCTAAATCATGACAGTAGAATAATATGCACACAAAGGCTCATGCAAATAGGGAATTAGAAAGTTAACTCCAATTGTCATGGTATCACAATGAATGATACAGAATTGATTTTGATACATTTCTATCTCTCCCTGGAGGTTTATTGCATTAAATAAATGGATGGATGGAGTAGTTTAGCAGATAATTCTATAAGCATGTTACCTATTTTAAAGAAAGGGAAAAAGAGTCCTCAAAATATAACTTGTTTGATGAGAAATATTTAATGAGCAAAATGGTGAAAAAGTATAAAGTCATTAGTCAATAAATGTCAATAAAAGTCAATAAATGATTATAGATTGATAAACCTGTATAGGAAGTACAGTACTAAAACATTGTCCATAAATCTGAGCTTCTATCACAGAAATATATAGGAAAATGCAGACTATTTATGACTTGATAAATAATTCACTTTTTTGGCAAGAGGCAAAAATGTGCAAAGAGAAAAATAAAACAGAAAATGTTCTGTCTCTGATCCTTGAATTGATGCATTGATTTGGAGAAAACTATAATCTTTTAGTGGCATTCCATATGAACATGCAGTAGTGGCATTTTAGCAATGTATCAGATTTATAGCCAGCTTCTCTGGATTTTGGTTCCAATGGTGTTAATGAGGATTTTAATCTTTCTAGCCTGTGCGCCAGATGGGAATATCATATACTGAACTGATGTAAGAATCCCTACATCTGTTGAAGTTATAAATGTCCCCCAGCTAACTAGGAGTTCTAGAGGACTTCTGCTATTTGCCTTCAGTAGCAGCTGTCTGTGGACATTCACAGACATCCAGGTCATAGATGTCTCAAAGGTGCTTTTACAAAAGGCAGCTGAGGAAGAAGATGTTTCACTTCTCATCTAAGAAACTTCATCAGTTCTAATTGGATAGTGGAGGGATGGAAGAATTTATTTCAGGCCAACTAAATTTATATACATTTAGCAGCAGCAGTTACCTTGGAGGGTTACATAGAAATGGGCTAGGTATACATACATTATTTTATATTTATATGCAATACTTTTTTGAAGGAAAGTGTCATAGTGTGGCTATTTGTGTAGATTTTGATACATAACCTTATGTTACTATATTTGGTATAAACAGTGTAAAATGTATAGAATGGGAAAGTATATATGGAGATGCTCATAAACAGATTTTTTTTAAAAAAAATATAGAATTTTAAGATATGTGATGGGGTGCCTGGGTGTGCAGTTTTATATCCCTCAGTCTACAAGCAGTAGTTGTAATTTTGCTATTTGTAATCATTTCTTATTTTAATATAATTATAGATGTTTGTGTAAACCACTCAAAGTTGGTAAAATGAAATAAAAACAGGAAATTAAATATGAGTTAAATCATATAGTGAATTGAAAATGCTTCTACATTTCTTACAGATGCCTTACTTACCTCCTCCAGACTTACAATAACCTTTCTTAAGCTTGTGCTGTCTGGATCTATTAAGGCTGTGATTCTCAGAATATCCAGTCAACATATCTGAAGGGAATTCTAGGTCCAGAGTACAACCTATCTGTGATATAGGTTGGAAGAGACATTGTAGTGAAGGAGAGGTGTTATAAAATAGAATGCATGAAGTGGAACAAAAGGAATACACATAAAATGCCTGACAATGTGCTTAAGATAGTGGGGAAATGTAGCATATTTTTACTAGGTACATTTAACCTAAAATGTTGATGGAGCTGAAGAATCATATTCAGAATATTGCATCTTTCCAATCTTCTTGCTGGCTATTTATTCTTGTCCCAACCAGTTGAGTAGCTGACAATGGTGACCAGCATTTCTAAACACACTCCCACATGCTTAATGGTCCTTGGACCCCTGGACCAGGCAGGGCGACAAGGATCCCCTGTCTTAATATTATGCCAGGGCATCCAATCCATGGTCACAAGTCCTCCCTCCTTGTCTATCAATACTTTAGACCTCACCAATATCCCAGTCGCCACAATAGCAGCAAGTGGTTCAATTACTGCCAAATGTATTGCTACTGTCATCAATGTATACCAGAGCATATCCAAAAATCTTTCTCAATATGAAAAGTAACCGGTTTCGTTTCAGAAAGCAGCTTCTTCAAAATGAACCTGGCATCTACTCCTTTGGAACTGGGCTAAGTAGAAGTAGTGTATACCTTTTTTAAATGAAAATTATCAGCACTTTTGATCAGTGACGTCATCAAAGTAAACAAGCCCACGTGCTGATTACATCAACAGGGCACAGCCCTAAAAGGAAGTGACGTGCTCAGCCCCCACCCTCCGGATGTGACGTTTTGGCCTAATCCCATCAAGATCCTCTGGGTACATGATTAGGTTAACCCTAGACTAATTCTATGGACATTCAAAACCAAAAAGAGCTAAGTAAAGTGAATAATTAGCAGAGGCCTGTGTTTTTGGGGAACAAGCCCTACTTTGGGGAGCTGTTAACCCTAGACTATTTCTATGGACATTCAAAACCCAAAAGAGCTAAGTGAAGAATTAGCAGAGGCCTGTGTTTTTGGGAAACAAGCCCTACTTTGGGGAGCTGTGAAATAAAAAATAAAAAAAGGCTTTTTATTTCTAATCATTCTAGCCTAACGATGCTTTTAATTTTTGTGGAGTTTTAAAAATCAGTGCCTCAAAAGCTGGGGAAAAAGAAGCCCCTGAAAGGCAGCCAGAGCCTGAATTTAACCCCTTTTTTCTAAAAGATATTTTTTTCTAAAAGGTATTTATGTCTAGGTGGTTTTAAAAGCATTTCCTCGAATGCAGGGGGAAAAACAAACAAACACAGCCCCTTTTTAAAACCCACAGCTGGTTTTTACCTTTGTAAAAAATCTAAACACACATATTTTGCCATTTGTACCCTGAATAAAATTTATTCTGCCCGCCTTCCCACTATAGCAAAAGACAAGGAATATTAACAGGAATTAAAATGCTCACAAGAGGCAAGCAGCCAACCAGGCTCACAAGAGGCAAGCAGCAAGCAGCCATGTGTGTTTCTGTCTGTCTGCTAGTAAAAAAAGGGGGGTTAGGCCTTGTTTGGGACGTGCCCGGGCATGTCATGCTCCCCGTGATCTGGGCATGCGCAATGCTCAAGGGCGTGTCATTGCAAGGGGCAGGGGAGTTTGCTCCCCGTGATCTGGACATGCGCAATGCTCAAGGGCGTGTCATTGCAAGGGGCAGGGGAGTTTGCGCGGGCAGGGACATGCCCGGGCATGTCATGCTCCCCGTGATCTGGGCATGCGCAATGCTCAAGGGCGTGTCATTGCAAGGGGCAGAGGAGTTTGTGTGGGCAGGCCTGAACAGCTAGCGATTTAACCCCAGCAGTCTTTTGAAGATGGCAGCCTCTGATGGAGATTTGTTTGATGTAAATTTGACCCCCAAACCACCCAAGCGTGGGCGCAGAATAAGAAAAGGACCTGAGTTATACAGTTTCATTGAAGAGAACAAACTTAGAAAACCTTGTTATTGCAGATTCTGCAAAACATCAAATGGTAAGTAAATATGTTTTTATTTATGATAATGTAAATGGTGCTGGAGCGGATACACCGCTAACAGGATGTGCTTTATATTTTGCAGACTCTGAATTAGTAATACCTAGACAGCAAACACTTCAAGACACTCCGCTTTTAGATTCCTGTGGTAATCGCCGTGGTCAGAAAGCTTCTGCAGATTTCTCTGATCTAGACTGTAACAGGGATTATGAGCTATCTCAGAGACCACGCTATCTACCTTGTGAGTTAAAGAGCTGCAATTTGTGTAAAGACTGGTTTGCTTGTGACTGTGGACGTGATTTGTGGGGCACAGACGGGTCAGAGTATTATAAAATAGTATTATCTTCTGATTCTGATAGTGGTGATGAGGGATATTTTTCTGATGGCGGAGCCGTGCACCCTCTGAATTCTGTATAACCAATAAAAGACTGTGTTAATGTCAACACTTGAACATTTGTCAGTGGTCTTTCAGTATAACGATGCCTGAAAAGCTTTTAAGTCGTATTTATTATACTCCGGGGTGTGTAGGGAGTTATGGAGGTGTGAATGCCCTTTTTCAGGAAGCTAGAAAACATGATAAAAACCTGACCATGAAGCAAGTCAAGACGTGGCTGTCAGGGGAAGACGCTTATATGCTTCATAAGCCTGCAAGAATTAATTTTCCCAGAAATAAAATAGTAGTGTCTGGCTTAGATCATCAATGGCAGGCTGACCTCATAGATGTCTCCAAATTTTCTAAAGAGAATCATGGAAAAAAGTACATCTTAGCAGTTATCGATGTGTTATCTAAATATGCCTGGGCCTCCCCTTTATCTGATAAAACAGGGAGGGAAGTTACATCCGCTTTCCAGAATATCTTTCAAACAGGACGTGCACCCCGAAAATTACAGACAGATGCAGGTAAAGAGTTCTTGAATATTCCACTGAAGAAACTTTTAGCACGTTACGGCAGTCATCATTTTGTCACTCATAGCGAAACTAAAGCAGCCGTTATAGAGAGGTTTAATAGAACCCTAAAAAACAAACTCTGGAGATATTTCACAGCTAGAAATACCCACCGGTATGTGGACATTTTAGCAGATACTATTCAGGGGTACAATAGCTCTTACCATCATAGCATCGGTACTGCTCCTAACACCGTAAATTTGTCTAACGAAAGGGGTGTGTGGATGAGGCTTTATGGGGCAACTTTAAAAAGAAAAAGAAAGGAAAAATGTCTTAAGATGGGGGATCATGTCAGGGTATCCAGACTGAAGGGTAAGTTTGAAAAGTGCTATCAGCAAACCTATACGGATGAGATATTCATCGTCAAAGAACTGCAGACAAGGGGGGAAAGAGCGGTGTATAGATTAAATGATTACAAGGGTGACCCTGTAAAGGGGGCTTTTTACTTTGAGGAGCTCCAAAAGGTTCCTGCTGACCAACAGCGCATATACAGAATAGAGAAAATTATCCAAAAAAGAGGGCGGGGGAGACACAGAGAATTTATAGTCAAATGGACTGGATGGCCAGAGAAGTTCAACAGTTGGGTTAAGGAGACTGAAGTACAACATCTTTGATATGGCAGAGTTTTACATCACCCTTCCCAGCAATGCGTCAGCAGCAATTTTCCCCCAAAACCGAAATTCTAATTTTACTATACAATTAGCAAGATCATTGGATCTTCCAGGGTCATGGGAAGTAGGGCTAGCAGAGATACAGTATCCGCATAGTTGGCACACATTAACTTCTCCTGGATATTTTGAAATTGCTAATGAGAGAAAGAGATGGCATTTTTCTTTGAGAAGCGGATACTATACTAGCATCCGACAACTGTTAGAAAATATGAACAAGCTTATATCAAGTGCCAAGGACGGCCCTAAGACAACCCTACAGTATGATGCAATGGGTCGAAAAATTAACCTTAAAGGTGATGAACCGCATACCATTCTAGTTAGCGGAGAACTTGGACATCTGTTAAGTACGTTCCCTGGATTCAACACCTTATATGTTTACACAGACATTGTAGAGCTCCAGATAGTGGGTGACTACTATGTGCCATTACTGCGCTGTGTGCCTGTGCAAGGGCAAGACAATGATTTCATCACAATAACCTATGACCGTCCACATTATGTACCAGTCAGCAAACATCACATCGATACCGTTACTATAGAAATCAAAACTGACCAGGACAAAAACGTGCGTTTTTATAACGGGAAGGTGATTGTCAAGCTTCATTTTAGGCCTCGGAAAAGTGAAGGATGGTTGTAATCAAGGAGCACGGGAACCCTCAAGACTACGTGGCTTACTACAGGGCACAAGCCGGTGGAGGCCTTCCAGGCTTCCAAGGAGCCCCCATTATGTACGGGACAGGGTTAGGGGGTCTGTTCCGTGGGCTTTTTCGAAAAGCAATGCCTTTTTTGAGGCGTGGGTTAGAAATCATTAAGCCGCATGTGAAATCTGCTGCCAAAAACATTGTCAGAGATGTTGCGTGGAATCTTGTATCCCAAGTTGTTGATAGGGGGCAGGCTGGATCAGGGTTGTCCATAGCCAGGAAGAATTATGCATCGGGCCCGCCTATTCCGTTTAAAAAGAGAAGACTTGTGAAAAAGGCCCGTCATACCAAGAGGAGACGTGCGCAGAAGAGGAAGCTCTGTGACAAGGAAGACATATTCTAATACAATATGTCATTTATTCATTCTGCTTCAGAGAAATGTGTTAAATCAGAACTGGATCTTTTTCAACTGGCGCCTACACAGACCAGTATTGAAAACAGTGCCTATGTCGAGATCCCTCCTTTATCAGCGCTAACACCTAACGCACCCCTGGAATTTTTTATCACGGGGCATGGTGAGCATTACACGGATTTAAACAACACCCTGCTGTATGTGAGTTGCAAGATTGTAAAGGCGGATGGGACGGATATTGATGATGGGGCAAGGGTGGGCCTGACCAACTACCCTATAGCATCACTATTTAACCAGCTGGATGTTACTTTGGGAGATCGGCTCATTACACAGAGCCATCATTGTTATTCTTATCGGGCCATGATTGAACTGATTCTGAACTTTGGTAGTGATGCACTGGGTACCCAATTTACAGCTGGGGTTTTTTTACAAAGATGACTCAGAACTCATGGAGAGTACTCTACTGACAGCTGCTGGGAACTCCGGTTTCAAAGCGAGGGCAAGACACACGGCCGGTAGTCGTAAATGGGATTTGCTAGGGCCTCTGCATAGCGATCTATTTTTTCAAGACAGACTGCTGATTAATGGCGTTGATGTGAAAGTCAAACTCACAAGAAGCAGAAATGAATTTTGTGTGATGAAGGACGGCAATGAGAATTATAAAGTGCAACTCCTGGCAGCTTCTCTCTTTGTAAAACGTGTAAAAATAGCCCCGGGAGTGCGCCTTGGGCATGCAGAAGCTTTGCTCACCTCCAATGCCAAATACCCCATTGATCGAGTGGGGATGAAGGTTTACAGCATTCCTGCAGGGAGCCTTGTGTGTAATCAGGAAAATCTATTTCTGGGGCAGATACCTAAACAATTAGTGATTGGACTCTTTCGTTGTTACATCATTTTGCATCCGCATGGCCGAACTTTCTTTATAGCTTTCATGCCTTGCCTTCAGTCAGGTTTTTCCTATTTATGTGAAGTGGGCTCCATGGTATTTATCATTCACGCTCTTTTCCATCTTGTGTTATCGAGGTTTGTGGACAATTCATCTTTTAGTGGGGATTATGAAAGAAACCCGTTCAATTTTCAACACTGCAATGTCAATTTTTGCGCCCTGTATTGTGATGGCGAGCAGATCCCTGCAAAGCCTCTCCAGCCTGATTATGAACACGGTCTTTTTGTGAGAGAGTACATGCAGATGGTGCAAGCCACAGGCAAAGGCATGAAAGACAGGCCACTGATAATCAGCCGGGAAGAGTTTAAACGAGGGTATACCTTGTATTGTTTTGACTTGAGTCCTGATCAGGGATGCTCTGAGCACTATTCTTTGATCAAGAATGGTAACCTCAGAGCCGAAATTAGATTTGCACAACCCCTTCCCAACACCGTCAACATGATTCTCTATGCAATTTTTGAAAACCTTATTGAAATAAGTCACACAAGGAATGTGCTTTTTGATTATATGTGAGTATGGACACACTGCAGCTCCTCCAATTGTTCTCTGGAAATACTGCCTTTCTAGGGGTCTACCCTTGTGATCTGATACCCCAGAGACATATCTCCAAAAGACCTTTTGGATTAATTGTAAATACTCACCCTCACACTCTGCCTGGTGAACACTGGCTGGCCCTCTACTTCCCATCTCCTGGATATGGTGAATTTTTTGATTCTTATGGAAGACCGCCGGATAGCCCTGACTTTCCTGGCTCTATAGTGATGTTTTTAGAGCAGCAAGCTAAGAAGTACACATTTCACCAACGTCAACTGCAACACCCCAGCGCTGTGACCTGCGGGCAACACTGTGCGTTTTTTCTACTGAACCGGACTAAAGGAGTGGACTATGAAAATATTTTAAAGATGTACTCCAATGCAGATATTAAAAATGATCAAATGGTAAAGCTGTTTGTAAAAACTAAAAAGGTGGGGAGGGGGCTTGGAACCTGTAACCGTCACCAATGCATGCAGACTTGCATGCCTTATTGTAAAATAAAGAAAAAGACTTAAACGTTTTTACTTGTTTCACTGTGTTTTTATTCATTTTACAAATTGAGCCAGTCACCAAACTTGAACCTACTTCTAGGATTTAATGTCCAAGGGCTAGAGGGGGTACCGGTAATCAGAGGCTTCCGAGTTCCAAAAGGGGGTGTCATAACAGAGACGGGGTTAGTAGCAGCTTCATCCTTAACAACCAGAGAATCTTTCAACTTTTCTATTTGCTCTTTAACAGTTGTAGATCCCAACACAGAGGTTGGAATATTCACCTCGGCCATAGCATTCATAAAGTCATCCCAGCCTTTAGGTTTCCGCTTCTCAGTAGGAGCTCGGTGTTGTGAGGCTCCTTTTACCAAGTCTAAAATATTAGTACCAGGAATAGGGACCCCTTTGTATAAAAAGGTACCACGATCATCCCAGGCTGAGACGTCCTGATGCTGCTTCATTTTGTTCAGTAAAAGTTCTGCATTTTTCCTGTAACGGGTGCTCACACCCCTTAGGATCTCATCCATCGCTGTGTCCTGCGGAGATGGCTGTGGCGGCTGTGCTGGTAAAGTTGGAAGTGGTCGAGGCTCTTCCGGTGGATAAATGAGATTCAGTCTGTCCTTTTCAGATTCATTGTGCCTGGTCAGTCTTAGATACCTCTGCAGTGTAGAATTGTAGAGCTTAATCTTGTCATCCTCAGACAAATCAGCTCTCTGAAGAATGGTACGCATCTCATCATCCAACCGGTTAGTGGCTATAGCCCCCATAGTAGGTGGCCTACCCTGTAGTTGCTCCATCTGATGACGCGACACCAGGTACATTTTCTCAGCATGATCCATGGTTTATCCAGCTAACAGGCTAGTCAACAGCGGAATAGCTGTCCCTAGTACGGGCCCGATAAAACCACCCGACTGAAGTATGATCTTCTTCTTCTTTTTTAGTGAGACCTTTCTATCACTCAACTTTTTAATGACACCTTTCTTTCTCTTTAGAGACCGGAATTGTGAAGGTTTCAGAGGAAGTTTTCCTTTTAGGGTGTTCAGAGCTATTTCTGCTATTGCCCCCACCAGGTCATTGTTAGCATTGCATAAGATGGCTTTTCTCTGTCTTGGTCCAGCCTTTACTAAGATTTTTAGAAGCCCCCAATTTCTACGTACCCTCTCTGACATCTTAAATGAACTAGCGCTAGGGTAACTGAGCTACTGCTTTTTACACTTCTTTTTCATTGTGTAAACAGTAGGCCAATCAGGCGGGAAGAGGCCTGTTCTCAACCTGTAGGATTCTGGAGTGGCGGCTGCCAAATCTACCAAAAGGTACCCATGTGGTTTGCGAGTGGCATCT